>NC_085138.1:424329109-424501241 GCF_035046485.1 Aedes albopictus | reverse complement strand
ACCGTGACTAAGGAGGACGACAGGGCTGATCAAATTTTTTTGTCAATTTGAATTGCCAAAAATGCTCTCAAATTACGTTTTATTAATTTTTGCTACCTGAGGGGGTGGTCGTGGGTACCAACTTTTGCCAAATCCCATTTACACTCAATCTGGTACGGTCAGGGCGTTAACACTGAACACCCAAAATGGTCAAAAATAACGTTTTATTAAATTTTGCTTCCTAAGGGGGTGGTCGTGGGTACCGACTTTTGCCAAATCCCATTTACACTCAATCTGGTACGGTCAGGGCGTTAACACTGAACACCCAAAATGGTCAAAAATAACGTTTTATTAAATTTTGCTTCCTAAGGGGGTGGTCGTGGGTACCGACTTTTGCCAAATCCCATTTACACTCAATCTGGTACGGTCAGGGCGTTAACACTGAACACCCAAAATGGTCAAAAATAACGTTTTATTAAATTTTGCTTCCTAAGGGGGTGGTCGTGGGTACCGACTTTTGCCAAATCCCATTTACACTCAATCTGGTACGGTCAGGGCGTTAACACTGAACACCCAAAATGGTCAAAAATAACGTTTTATTAAATTTTGCTTCCTAAGGGGGTGGTCGTGGGTACCGACTTTTGCCAAATCCCATTTACACTCAATCTGGTACGGTCAGGGCGTTAACACTGAACACCCAAAATGGTCAAAAATAACGTTTTATTAAATTTTGCTTCCTAAGGGGGTGGTCGTGGGTACCGACTTTTGCCAAATCCCATTTACACTCAATCTGGTACGGTCAGGGCGTTAACACTGAACACCCAAAATGGTCAAAAATAACGTTTTATTAAATTTTGCTTCCTAAGGGGGTGGTCGTGGGTACCGACTTTTGCCAAATCCCATTTACACTCAATCTGGTACGGTCAGGGCGTTAACACTGAACACCCAAAATGGTCAAAAATAACGTTTTATTAAATTTTGCTTCCTAAGGGGGTGGTCGTGGGTACCGACTTTTGCCAAATCCCATTTACACTCAATCTGGTACGGTCAGGGCGTTAACACTGAACACCCAAAATGGTCAAAAATAACGTTTTATTAAATTTTGCTTCCTAAGGGGGTGGTCGTGGGTACCGACTTTTGCCAAATCCCATTTACACTCAATCTGGTACGGTCAGGGCGTTAACACTGAACACCCAAAATGGTCAAAAATAACGTTTTATTAAATTTTGCTACCTGAGGGGGTGGTCGTGGGTACCAACTTTTGCCAAATCCCATTTACACTCAATCTGGTACGGTCAGGGCGTTAACACTGAACACCCAAAATGGTCAAAAATAACGTTTTATTAAATTTTGCTTCCTAAGGGGGTGGTCGTGGGTACCGACTTTTGCCAAATCCCATTTACACTCAATCTGGTACGGTCAGGGCGTTAACACTGAACACCCAAAATGGTCAAAAATAACGTTTTATTAAATTTTGCTTCCTAAGGGGGTGGTCGTGGGTACCGACTTTTGCCAAATCCCATTTACACTCAATCTGGTACGGTCAGGGCGTTAACACTGAACACCCAAAATGGTCAAAAATAACGTTTTATTAAATTTTGCTTCCTAAGGGGGTGGTCGTGGGTACCGACTTTTGCCAAATCCCATTTACACTCAATCTGGTACGGTCAGGGCGTTAACACTGAACACCCAAAATGGTCAAAAATAACGTTTTATTAAATTTTGCTTCCTGAGGGGGTGGTCGTGGGTACCGACTTTTGTCAAATCCCATTTACACTCAATCTGGTACGGTCAGGGCGTCAACAGTGTACACCCAAAATGGTCAAAAATAACGTTTTATTAAATTTTGCTTCCTAAGGGGGTGGTCGTGGGTACCGACTTTTGCCAAATCCCATTTACACTCAATCTGGTACGGTCAGGGCGTTAACACTGAACACCCAAAATGGTCAAAAATAACGTTTTATTAAATTTTGCTTCCTAAGGGGGTGGTCGTGGGTACCGACTTTTGCCAAATCCCATTTACACTCAATCTGGTACGGTCAGGGCGTTAACACTGAACACCCAAAATGGTCAAAAATAACGTTTTATTAAATTTTGCTTCCTGAGGGGGTGGTCGTGGGTACCGACTTTTGCCAAATCCCATTTACACTCAATCTGGTACGGTCAGGGCGTTAACACTGAACACCCAAAATGGTCAAAAATAACGTTTTATTAAATTTTGCTTCCTAAGGGGGTGGTCGTGGGTACCGACTTTTGCCAAATCCCATTTACACTCAATCTGGTACGGTCAGGGCGTCAACAGTGTACACCCAAAATGGTCAAAAATAACGTTTTATTAAATTTTGCTTCCTAAGGGGGTGGTCGTGGGTACCGACTTTTGCCAAATCCCATTTACACTCAATCTGGTACGGTCAGGGCGTTAACACTGAACACCCAAAATGGTCAAAAATAACGTTTTATTAAATTTTGCTTCCTAAGGGGGTGGTCGTGGGTACCGACTTTTGCCAAATCCCATTTACACTCAATCTGGTACGGTCAGGGCGTCAACAGTGTACACCCAAAATGGTCAAAAATAACGTTTTATTAAATTTTGCTTCCTAAGGGGGTGGTCGTGGGTACCGACTTTTGCCAAATCCCATTTACACTCAATCTGGTACGGTCAGGGCGTTAACACTGAACACCCAAAATGGTCAAAAATAACGTTTTATTAAATTTTGCTTCCTAAGGGGGTGGTCGTGGGTACCGACTTTTGCCAAATCCCATTTACACTCAATCTGGTACGGTCAGGGCGTTAACACTGAACACCCAAAATGGTCAAAAATAACGTTTTATTAAATTTTGCTTCCTAAGGGGGTGGTCGTGGGTACCGACTTTTGTCAAATCCCATTTACACTCAATCTGGTACGGTCAGGGCGTCAACAGTGTACACCCAAAATGGTCAAAAATAACGTTTTATTAAATTTTGCTTCCTAAGGGGGTGGTCGTGGGTACCGACTTTTGCCAAATCCCATTTACACTCAATCTGGTACGGTCAGGGCGTTAACACTGAACACCCAAAATGGTCAAAAATAACGTTTTATTAAATTTTGCTTCCTAAGGGGGTGGTCGTGGGTACCGACTTTTGCCAAATCCCATTTACACTCAATCTGGTACGGTCAGGGCGTTAACACTGAACACCCAAAATGGTCAAAAATAACGTTTTATCAAATTTTGCCTTCTGAGGGGGTCGTGAAGTGAAGTGAATTATTTTTGGATAATGTGCACCACGTGGGTGGTGGTAGTAATCACATCAACCATTTTACATGGTTATTTTGAAAAAAAGCTTTTTTGACTTAAAAATAAAGCTGCTTAGTCGTCGACTAACCGTGACTAAGGAGGACGACAGGGCTGATCAAATTTTTTTGTCAATTTGAATTGCCAAAAATGCTCTCAAATTACGTTTTATTAATTTTTGCTACCTGAGGGGGTGGTCGTGGGTACCAACTTTTGCCAAATCCCATTTACACTCAATCTGGTACGGTCAGGGCGTTAACACTGAACACCCAAAATGGTCAAAAATAACGTTTTATTAAATTTTGCTTCCTAAGGGGGTGGTCGTGGGTACCGACTTTTGCCAAATCCCATTTACACTCAATCTGGTACGGTCAGGGCGTTAACACTGAACACCCAAAATGGTCAAAAATAACGTTTTATTAAATTTTGCTTCCTAAGGGGGTGGTCGTGGGTACCGACTTTTGCCAAATCCCATTTACACTCAATCTGGTACGGTCAGGGCGTTAACACTGAACACCCAAAATGGTCAAAAATAACGTTTTATTAAATTTTGCTTCCTAAGGGGGTGGTCGTGGGTACCGACTTTTGCCAAATCCCATTTACACTCAATCTGGTACGGTCAGGGCGTTAACACTGAACACCCAAAATGGTCAAAAATAACGTTTTATCAAATTTTGCCTTCTGAGGGGGTCGTGAAGTGAAGTGAATTATTTTTGGATAATGTGCACCACGTGGGTGGTGGTAGTAATCACATCAACCATTTTACATGGTTATTTTGAAAAAAAGCTTTTTTGACTTAAAAATAAAGCTGCTTAGTCGTCGACTAACCGTGACTAAGGAGGACGACAGGGCTGATCAAATTTTTTTGTCAATTTGAATTGCCAAAAATGCTCTCAAATTACGTTTTATTAATTTTTGCTACCTGAGGGGGTGGTCGTGGGTACCAACTTTTGCCAAATCCCATTTACACTCAATCTGGTACGGTCAGGGCGTTAACACTGAACACCCAAAATGGTCAAAAATAACGTTTTATTAAATTTTGCTTCCTAAGGGGGTGGTCGTGGGTACCGACTTTTGCCAAATCCCATTTACACTCAATCTGGTACGGTCAGGGCGTTAACACTGAACACCCAAAATGGTCAAAAATAACGTTTTATTAAATTTTGCTTCCTAAGGGGGTGGTCGTGGGTACCGACTTTTGCCAAATCCCATTTACACTCAATCTGGTACGGTCAGGGCGTTAACACTGAACACCCAAAATGGTCAAAAATAACGTTTTATTAAATTTTGCTTCCTAAGGGGGTGGTCGTGGGTACCGACTTTTGCCAAATCCCATTTACACTCAATCTGGTACGGTCAGGGCGTTAACACTGAACACCCAAAATGGTCAAAAATAACGTTTTATCAAATTTTGCCTTCTGAGGGGGTCGTGAAGTGAAGTGAATTATTTTTGGATAATGTGCACCACGTGGGTGGTGGTAGTAATCACATCAACCATTTTACATGGTTATTTTGAAAAAAAGCTTTTTTGACTTAAAAATAAAGCTGCTTAGTCGTCGACTAACCGTGACTAAGGAGGACGACAGGGCTGATCAAATTTTTTTGTCAATTTGAATTGCCAAAAATGCTCTCAAATTACGTTTTATTAATTTTTGCTACCTGAGGGGGTGGTCGTGGGTACCAACTTTTGCCAAATCCCATTTACACTCAATCTGGTACGGTCAGGGCGTTAACACTGAACACCCAAAATGGTCAAAAATAACGTTTTATTAAATTTTGCTTCCTGAGGGGGTGGTCGTGGGTACCGACTTTTGTCAAATCCCATTTACACTCAATCTGGTACGGTCAGGGCGTCAACAGTGTACACCCAAAATGGTCAAAAATAACGTTTTATTAAATTTTGCTTCCTAAGGGGGTGGTCGTGGGTACCGACTTTTGCCAAATCCCATTTACACTCAATCTGGTACGGTCAGGGCGTTAACACTGAACACCCAAAATGGTCAAAAATAACGTTTTATTAAATTTTGCTTCCTAAGGGGGTGGTCGTGGGTACCGACTTTTGCCAAATCCCATTTACACTCAATCTGGTACGGTCAGGGCGTTAACACTGAACACCCAAAATGGTCAAAAATAACGTTTTATTAAATTTTGCTTCCTAAGGGGGTGGTCGTGGGTACCGACTTTTGCCAAATCCCATTTACACTCAATCTGGTACGGTCAGGGCGTTAACACTGAACACCCAAAATGGTCAAAAATAACGTTTTATTAAATTTTGCTTCCTAAGGGGGTGGTCGTGGGTACCGACTTTTGCCAAATCCCATTTACACTCAATCTGGTACGGTCAGGGCGTTAACACTGAACACCCAAAATGGTCAAAAATAACGTTTTATTAAATTTTGCTTCCTAAGGGGGTGGTCGTGGGTACCGACTTTTGCCAAATCCCATTTACACTCAATCTGGTACGGTCAGGGCGTTAACACTGAACACCCAAAATGGTCAAAAATAACGTTTTATTAAATTTTGCTTCCTGAGGGGGTGGTCGTGGGTACCGACTTTTGTCAAATCCCATTTACACTCAATCTGGTACGGTCAGGGCGTCAACAGTGTACACCCAAAATGGTCAAAAATAACGTTTTATTAAATTTTGCTTCCTAAGGGGGTGGTCGTGGGTACCGACTTTTGCCAAATCCCATTTACACTCAATCTGGTACGGTCAGGGCGTTAACACTGAACACCCAAAATGGTCAAAAATAACGTTTTATTAAATTTTGCTTCCTAAGGGGGTGGTCGTGGGTACCGACTTTTGCCAAATCCCATTTACACTCAATCTGGTACGGTCAGGGCGTTAACACTGAACACCCAAAATGGTCAAAAATAACGTTTTATTAAATTTTGCTTCCTAAGGGGGTGGTCGTGGGTACCGACTTTTGCCAAATCCCATTTACACTCAATCTGGTACGGTCAGGGCGTTAACACTGAACACCCAAAATGGTCAAAAATAACGTTTTATTAAATTTTGCTTCCTAAGGGGGTGGTCGTGGGTACCGACTTTTGCCAAATCCCATTTACACTCAATCTGGTACGGTCAGGGCGTTAACACTGAACACCCAAAATGGTCAAAAATAACGTTTTATCAAATTTTGCCTTCTGAGGGGGTCGTGAAGTGAAGTGAATTATTTTTGGATAATGTGCACCACGTGGGTGGTGGTAGTAATCACATCAACCATTTTACATGGTTATTTTGAAAAAAAGCTTTTTTGACTTAAAAATAAAGCTGCTTAGTCGTCGACTAACCGTGACTAAGGAGGACGACAGGGCTGATCAAATTTTTTTGTCAATTTGAATTGCCAAAAATGCTCTCAAATTACGTTTTATTAATTTTTGCTACCTGAGGGGGTGGTCGTGGGTACCAACTTTTGCCAAATCCCATTTACACTCAATCTGGTACGGTCAGGGCGTTAACACTGAACACCCAAAATGGTCAAAAATAACGTTTTATTAAATTTTGCTTCCTAAGGGGGTGGTCGTGGGTACCGACTTTTGCCAAATCCCATTTACACTCAATCTGGTACGGTCAGGGCGTTAACACTGAACACCCAAAATGGTCAAAAATAACGTTTTATTAAATTTTGCTTCCTAAGGGGGTGGTCGTGGGTACCGACTTTTGCCAAATCCCATTTACACTCAATCTGGTACGGTCAGGGCGTTAACACTGAACACCCAAAATGGTCAAAAATAACGTTTTATCAAATTTTGCCTTCTGAGGGGGTCGTGAAGTGAAGTGAATTATTTTTGGATAATGTGCACCACGTGGGTGGTGGTAGTAATCACATCAACCATTTTACATGGTTATTTTGAAAAAAAGCTTTTTTGACTTAAAAATAAAGCTGCTTAGTCGTCGACTAACCGTGACTAAGGAGGACGACAGGGCTGATCAAATTTTTTTGTCAATTTGAATTGCCAAAAATGCTCTCAAATTACGTTTTATTAATTTTTGCTACCTGAGGGGGTGGTCGTGGGTACCAACTTTTGCCAAATCCCATTTACACTCAATCTGGTACGGTCAGGGCGTTAACACTGAACACCCAAAATGGTCAAAAATAACGTTTTATTAAATTTTGCTTCCTAAGGGGGTGGTCGTGGGTACCGACTTTTGCCAAATCCCATTTACACTCAATCTGGTACGGTCAGGGCGTTAACACTGAACACCCAAAATGGTCAAAAATAACGTTTTATTAAATTTTGCTTCCTAAGGGGGTGGTCGTGGGTACCGACTTTTGCCAAATCCCATTTACACTCAATCTGGTACGGTCAGGGCGTTAACACTGAACACCCAAAATGGTCAAAAATAACGTTTTATCAAATTTTGCCTTCTGAGGGGGTCGTGAAGTGAAGTGAATTATTTTTGGATAATGTGCACCACGTGGGTGGTGGTAGTAATCACATCAACCATTTTACATGGTTATTTTGAAAAAAAGCTTTTTTGACTTAAAAATAAAGCTGCTTAGTCGTCGACTAACCGTGACTAAGGAGGACGACAGGGCTGATCAAATTTTTTTGTCAATTTGAATTGCCAAAAATGCTCTCAAATTACGTTTTATTAATTTTTGCTACCTGAGGGGGTGGTCGTGGGTACCAACTTTTGCCAAATCCCATTTACACTCAATCTGGTACGGTCAGGGCGTTAACACTGAACACCCAAAATGGTCAAAAATAACGTTTTATTAAATTTTGCTTCCTAAGGGGGTGGTCGTGGGTACCGACTTTTGCCAAATCCCATTTACACTCAATCTGGTACGGTCAGGGCGTTAACACTGAACACCCAAAATGGTCAAAAATAACGTTTTATCAAATTTTGCCTTCTGAGGGGGTCGTGAAGTGAAGTGAATTATTTTTGGATAATGTGCACCACGTGGGTGGTGGTAGTAATCACATCAACCATTTTACATGGTTATTTTGAAAAAAAGCTTTTTTGACTTAAAAATAAAGCTGCTTAGTCGTCGACTAACCGTGACTAAAGAGGACGACAGGGCTGATCAAATTTTTTTGTCAATTTGAATTGCCAAAAATGCTCTCAAATTACGTTTTATTAATTTTTGCTACCTGAGGGGGTGGTCGTGGGTACCAACTTTTGCCAAATCCCATTTACACTCAATCTGGTACGGTCAGGGCGTTAACACTGAACACCCAAAATGGTCAAAAATAACGTTTTATTAAATTTTGCTTCCTAAGGGGGTGGTCGTGGGTACCGACTTTTGCCAAATCCCATTTACACTCAATCTGGTACGGTCAGGGCGTTAACACTGAACACCCAAAATGGTCAAAAATAACGTTTTATTAAATTTTGCTTCCTGAGGGGGTGGTCGTGGGTACCGACTTTTGTCAAATCCCATTTACACTCAATCTGGTACGGTCAGGGCGTCAACAGTGTACACCCAAAATGGTCAAAAATAACGTTTTATTAAATTTTGCTTCCTAAGGGGGTGGTCGTGGGTACCGACTTTTGCCAAATCCCATTTACACTCAATCTGGTACGGTCAGGGCGTTAACACTGAACACCCAAAATGGTCAAAAATAACGTTTTATTAAATTTTGCTTCCTAAGGGGGTGGTCGTGGGTACCGACTTTTGCCAAATCCCATTTACACTCAATCTGGTACGGTCAGGGCGTTAACACTGAACACCCAAAATGGTCAAAAATAACGTTTTATTAAATTTTGCTTCCTGAGGGGGTGGTCGTGGGTACCGACTTTTGTCAAATCCCATTTACACTCAATCTGGTACGGTCAGGGCGTCAACAGTGTACACCCAAAATGGTCAAAAATAACGTTTTATTAAATTTTGCTTCCTAAGGGGGTGGTCGTGGGTACCGACTTTTGCCAAATCCCATTTACACTCAATCTGGTACGGTCAGGGCGTTAACACTGAACACCCAAAATGGTCAAAAATAACGTTTTATTAAATTTTGCTTCCTAAGGGGGTGGTCGTGGGTACCGACTTTTGCCAAATCCCATTTACACTCAATCTGGTACGGTCAGGGCGTTAACACTGAACACCCAAAATGGTCAAAAATAACGTTTTATTAAATTTTGCTTCCTGAGGGGGTGGTCGTGGGTACCGACTTTTGTCAAATCCCATTTACACTCAATCTGGTACGGTCAGGGCGTCAACAGTGTACACCCAAAATGGTCAAAAATAACGTTTTATTAAATTTTGCTTCCTAAGGGGGTGGTCGTGGGTACCGACTTTTGCCAAATCCCATTTACACTCAATCTGGTACGGTCAGGGCGTTAACACTGAACACCCAAAATGGTCAAAAATAACGTTTTATTAAATTTTGCTTCCTAAGGGGGTGGTCGTGGGTACCGACTTTTGCCAAATCCCATTTACACTCAATCTGGTACGGTCAGGGCGTTAACACTGAACACCCAAAATGGTCAAAAATAACGTTTTATTAAATTTTGCTTCCTGAGGGGGTGGTCGTGGGTACCGACTTTTGTCAAATCCCATTTACACTCAATCTGGTACGGTCAGGGCGTCAACAGTGTACACCCAAAATGGTCAAAAATAACGTTTTATTAAATTTTGCTTCCTAAGGGGGTGGTCGTGGGTACCGACTTTTGCCAAATCCCATTTACACTCAATCTGGTACGGTCAGGGCGTTAACACTGAACACCCAAAATGGTCAAAAATAACGTTTTATTAAATTTTGCTTCCTAAGGGGGTGGTCGTGGGTACCGACTTTTGCCAAATCCCATTTACACTCAATCTGGTACGGTCAGGGCGTTAACACTGAACACCCAAAATGGTCAAAAATAACGTTTTATTAAATTTTGCTTCCTGAGGGGGTGGTCGTGGGTACCGACTTTTGTCAAATCCCATTTACACTCAATCTGGTACGGTCAGGGCGTCAACAGTGTACACCCAAAATGGTCAAAAATAACGTTTTATTAAATTTTGCTTCCTAAGGGGGTGGTCGTGGGTACCGACTTTTGCCAAATCCCATTTACACTCAATCTGGTACGGTCAGGGCGTTAACACTGAACACCCAAAATGGTCAAAAATAACGTTTTATTAAATTTTGCTTCCTAAGGGGGTGGTCGTGGGTACCGACTTTTGCCAAATCCCATTTACACTCAATCTGGTACGGTCAGGGCGTTAACACTGAACACCCAAAATGGTCAAAAATAACGTTTTATTAAATTTTGCTTCCTAAGGGGGTGGTCGTGGGTACCGACTTTTGCCAAATCCCATTTACACTCAATCTGGTACGGTCAGGGCGTTAACACTGAACACCCAAAATGGTCAAAAATAACGTTTTATTAAATTTTGCTTCCTAAGGGGGTGGTCGTGGGTACCGACTTTTGCCAAATCCCATTTACACTCAATCTGGTACGGTCAGGGCGTTAACACTGAACACCCAAAATGGTCAAAAATAACGTTTTATCAAATTTTGCCTTCTGAGGGGGTCGTGAAGTGAAGTGAATTATTTTTGGATAATGTGCACCACGTGGGTGGTGGTAGTAATCACATCAACCATTTTACATGGTTATTTTGAAAAAAAGCTTTTTTGACTTAAAAATAAAGCTGCTTAGTCGTCGACTAACCGTGACTAAGGAGGACGACAGGGCTGATCAAATTTTTTTGTCAATTTGAATTGCCAAAAATGCTCTCAAATTACGTTTTATTAATTTTTGCTACCTGAGGGGGTGGTCGTGGGTACCAACTTTTGCCAAATCCCATTTACACTCAATCTGGTACGGTCAGGGCGTTAACACTGAACACCCAAAATGGTCAAAAATAACGTTTTATTAAATTTTGCTTCCTAAGGGGGTGGTCGTGGGTACCGACTTTTGCCAAATCCCATTTACACTCAATCTGGTACGGTCAGGGCGTTAACACTGAACACCCAAAATGGTCAAAAATAACGTTTTATTAAATTTTGCTTCCTAAGGGGGTGGTCGTGGGTACCGACTTTTGCCAAATCCCATTTACACTCAATCTGGTACGGTCAGGGCGTTAACACTGAACACCCAAAATGGTCAAAAATAACGTTTTATTAAATTTTGCTTCCTAAGGGGGTGGTCGTGGGTACCGACTTTTGCCAAATCCCATTTACACTCAATCTGGTACGGTCAGGGCGTTAACACTGAACACCCAAAATGGTCAAAAATAACGTTTTATCAAATTTTGCCTTCTGAGGGGGTCGTGAAGTGAAGTGAATTATTTTTGGATAATGTGCACCACGTGGGTGGTGGTAGTAATCACATCAACCATTTTACATGGTTATTTTGAAAAAAAGCTTTTTTGACTTAAAAATAAAGCTGCTTAGTCGTCGACTAACCGTGACTAAGGAGGACGACAGGGCTGATCAAATTTTTTTGTCAATTTGAATTGCCAAAAATGCTCTCAAATAACGTTTTATTAAATTTTGCTTCCTAAGGGGGTGGTCGTGGGTACCGACTTTTGCCAAATCCCATTTACACTCAATCTGGTACGGTCAGGGCGTTAACACTGAACACCCAAAATGGTCAAAAATAACGTTTTATTAAATTTTGCTTCCTGAGGGGGTGGTCGTGGGTACCGACTTTTGTCAAATCCCATTTACACTCAATCTGGTACGGTCAGGGCGTCAACAGTGTACACCCAAAATGGTCAAAAATAACGTTTTATTAAATTTTGCTTCCTAAGGGGGTGGTCGTGGGTACCGACTTTTGCCAAATCCCATTTACACTCAATCTGGTACGGTCAGGGCGTTAACACTGAACACCCAAAATGGTCAAAAATAACGTTTTATTAAATTTTGCTTCCTAAGGGGGTGGTCGTGGGTACCGACTTTTGCCAAATCCCATTTACACTCAATCTGGTACGGTCAGGGCGTTAACACTGAACACCCAAAATGGTCAAAAATAACGTTTTATTAAATTTTGCTTCCTGAGGGGGTGGTCGTGGGTACCGACTTTTGTCAAATCCCATTTACACTCAATCTGGTACGGTCAGGGCGTCAACAGTGTACACCCAAAATGGTCAAAAATAACGTTTTATTAAATTTTGCTTCCTAAGGGGGTGGTCGTGGGTACCGACTTTTGCCAAATCCCATTTACACTCAATCTGGTACGGTCAGGGCGTTAACACTGAACACCCAAAATGGTCAAAAATAACGTTTTATTAAATTTTGCTTCCTAAGGGGGTGGTCGTGGGTACCGACTTTTGCCAAATCCCATTTACACTCAATCTGGTACGGTCAGGGCGTTAACACTGAACACCCAAAATGGTCAAAAATAACGTTTTATTAAATTTTGCTTCCTAAGGGGGTGGTCGTGGGTACCGACTTTTGCCAAATCCCATTTACACTCAATCTGGTACGGTCAGGGCGTTAACACTGAACACCCAAAATGGTCAAAAATAACGTTTTATTAAATTTTGCTTCCTAAGGGGGTGGTCGTGGGTACCGACTTTTGCCAAATCCCATTTACACTCAATCTGGTACGGTCAGGGCGTTAACACTGAACACCCAAAATGGTCAAAAATAACGTTTTATTAAATTTTGCTTCCTAAGGGGGTGGTCGTGGGTACCGACTTTTGCCAAATCCCATTTACACTCAATCTGGTACGGTCAGGGCGTTAACACTGAACACCCAAAATGGTCAAAAATAACGTTTTATCAAATTTTGCCTTCTGAGGGGGTCGTGAAGTGAAGTGAATTATTTTTGGATAATGTGCACCACGTGGGTGGTGGTAGTAATCACATCAACCATTTTACATGGTTATTTTGAAAAAAAGCTTTTTTGACTTAAAAATAAAGCTGCTTAGTCGTCGACTAACCGTGACTAAGGAGGACGACAGGGCTGATCAAATTTTTTTGTCAATTTGAATTGCCAAAAATGCTCTCAAATTACGTTTTATTAATTTTTGCTACCTGAGGGGGTGGTCGTGGGTACCAACTTTTGCCAAATCCCATTTACACTCAATCTGGTACGGTCAGGGCGTTAACACTGAACACCCAAAATGGTCAAAAATAACGTTTTATTAAATTTTGCTTCCTAAGGGGGTGGTCGTGGGTACCGACTTTTGCCAAATCCCATTTACACTCAATCTGGTACGGTCAGGGCGTTAACACTGAACACCCAAAATGGTCAAAAATAACGTTTTATTAAATTTTGCTTCCTAAGGGGGTGGTCGTGGGTACCGACTTTTGCCAAATCCCATTTACACTCAATCTGGTACGGTCAGGGCGTTAACACTGAACACCCAAAATGGTCAAAAATAACGTTTTATTAAATTTTGCTTCCTAAGGGGGTGGTCGTGGGTACCGACTTTTGCCAAATCCCATTTACACTCAATCTGGTACGGTCAGGGCGTTAACACTGAACACCCAAAATGGTCAAAAATAACGTTTTATCAAATTTTGCCTTCTGAGGGGGTCGTGAAGTGAAGTGAATTATTTTTGGATAATGTGCACCACGTGGGTGGTGGTAGTAATCACATCAACCATTTTACATGGTTATTTTGAAAAAAAGCTTTTTTGACTTAAAAATAAAGCTGCTTAGTCGTCGACTAACCGTGACTAAGGAGGACGACAGGGCTGATCAAATTTTTTTGTCAATTTGAATTGCCAAAAATGCTCTCAAATTACGTTTTATTAATTTTTGCTACCTGAGGGGGTGGTCGTGGGTACCAACTTTTGCCAAATCCCATTTACACTCAATCTGGTACGGTCAGGGCGTTAACACTGAACACCCAAAATGGTCAAAAATAACGTTTTATTAAATTTTGCTTCCTGAGGGGGTGGTCGTGGGTACCGACTTTTGTCAAATCCCATTTACACTCAATCTGGTACGGTCAGGGCGTCAACAGTGTACACCCAAAATGGTCAAAAATAACGTTTTATTAAATTTTGCTTCCTAAGGGGGTGGTCGTGGGTACCGACTTTTGCCAAATCCCATTTACACTCAATCTGGTACGGTCAGGGCGTTAACACTGAACACCCAAAATGGTCAAAAATAACGTTTTATCAAATTTTGCCTTCTGAGGGGGTCGTGAAGTGAAGTGAATTATTTTTGGATAATGTGCACCACGTGGGTGGTGGTAGTAATCACATCAACCATTTTACATGGTTATTTTGAAAAAAAGCTTTTTTGACTTAAAAATAAAGCTGCTTAGTCGTCGACTAACCGTGACTAAGGAGGACGACAGGGCTGATCAAATTTTTTTGTCAATTTGAATTGCCAAAAATGCTCTCAAATTACGTTTTATTAATTTTTGCTACCTGAGGGGGTGGTCGTGGGTACCAACTTTTGCCAAATCCCATTTACACTCAATCTGGTACGGTCAGGGCGTTAACACTGAACACCCAAAATGGTCAAAAATAACGTTTTATTAAATTTTGCTTCCTGAGGGGGTGGTCGTGGGTACCGACTTTTGTCAAATCCCATTTACACTCAATCTGGTACGGTCAGGGCGTCAACAGTGTACACCCAAAATGGTCAAAAATAACGTTTTATTAAATTTTGCTTCCTAAGGGGGTGGTCGTGGGTACCGACTTTTGCCAAATCCCATTTACACTCAATCTGGTACGGTCAGGGCGTTAACACTGAACACCCAAAATGGTCAAAAATAACGTTTTATTAAATTTTGCTTCCTAAGGGGGTGGTCGTGGGTACCGACTTTTGCCAAATCCCATTTACACTCAATCTGGTACGGTCAGGGCGTTAACACTGAACACCCAAAATGGTCAAAAATAACGTTTTATTAAATTTTGCTTCCTAAGGGGGTGGTCGTGGGTACCGACTTTTGCCAAATCCCATTTACACTCAATCTGGTACGGTCAGGGCGTTAACACTGAACACCCAAAATGGTCAAAAATAACGTTTTATTAAATTTTGCTTCCTGAGGGGGTGGTCGTGGGTACCGACTTTTGTCAAATCCCATTTACACTCAATCTGGTACGGTCAGGGCGTCAACAGTGTACACCCAAAATGGTCAAAAATAACGTTTTATTAAATTTTGCTTCCTAAGGGGGTGGTCGTGGGTACCGACTTTTGCCAAATCCCATTTACACTCAATCTGGTACGGTCAGGGCGTTAACACTGAACACCCAAAATGGTCAAAAATAACGTTTTATTAAATTTTGCTTCCTAAGGGGGTGGTCGTGGGTACCGACTTTTGCCAAATCCCATTTACACTCAATCTGGTACGGTCAGGGCGTTAACACTGAACACCCAAAATGGTCAAAAATAACGTTTTATTAAATTTTGCTTCCTAAGGGGGTGGTCGTGGGTACCGACTTTTGCCAAATCCCATTTACACTCAATCTGGTACGGTCAGGGCGTTAACACTGAACACCCAAAATGGTCAAAAATAACGTTTTATTAAATTTTGCTTCCTAAGGGGGTGGTCGTGGGTACCGACTTTTGCCAAATCCCATTTACACTCAATCTGGTACGGTCAGGGCGTTAACACTGAACACCCAAAATGGTCAAAAATAACGTTTTATTAAATTTTGCTTCCTAAGGGGGTGGTCGTGGGTACCGACTTTTGCCAAATCCCATTTACACTCAATCTGGTACGGTCAGGGCGTTAACACTGAACACCCAAAATGGTCAAAAATAACGTTTTATCAAATTTTGCCTTCTGAGGGGGTCGTGAAGTGAAGTGAATTATTTTTGGATAATGTGCACCACGTGGGTGGTGGTAGTAATCACATCAACCATTTTACATGGTTATTTTGAAAAAAAGCTTTTTTGACTTAAAAATAAAGCTGCTTAGTCGTCGACTAACCGTGACTAAGGAGGACGACAGGGCTGATCAAATTTTTTTGTCAATTTGAATTGCCAAAAATGCTCTCAAATTACGTTTTATTAATTTTTGCTACCTGAGGGGGTGGTCGTGGGTACCAACTTTTGCCAAATCCCATTTACACTCAATCTGGTACGGTCAGGGCGTTAACACTGAACACCCAAAATGGTCAAAAATAACGTTTTATTAAATTTTGCTTCCTAAGGGGGTGGTCGTGGGTACCGACTTTTGCCAAATCCCATTTACACTCAATCTGGTACGGTCAGGGCGTTAACACTGAACACCCAAAATGGTCAAAAATAACGTTTTATTAAATTTTGCTTCCTAAGGGGGTGGTCGTGGGTACCGACTTTTGCCAAATCCCATTTACACTCAATCTGGTACGGTCAGGGCGTTAACACTGAACACCCAAAATGGTCAAAAATAACGTTTTATTAAATTTTGCTTCCTAAGGGGGTGGTCGTGGGTACCGACTTTTGCCAAATCCCATTTACACTCAATCTGGTACGGTCAGGGCGTTAACACTGAACACCCAAAATGGTCAAAAATAACGTTTTATCAAATTTTGCCTTCTGAGGGGGTCGTGAAGTGAAGTGAATTATTTTTGGATAATGTGCACCACGTGGGTGGTGGTAGTAATCACATCAACCATTTTACATGGTTATTTTGAAAAAAAGCTTTTTTGACTTAAAAATAAAGCTGCTTAGTCGTCGACTAACCGTGACTAAGGAGGACGACAGGGCTGATCAAATTTTTTTGTCAATTTGAATTGCCAAAAATGCTCTCAAATTACGTTTTATTAATTTTTGCTACCTGAGGGGGTGGTCGTGGGTACCAACTTTTGCCAAATCCCATTTACACTCAATCTGGTACGGTCAGGGCGTTAACACTGAACACCCAAAATGGTCAAAAATAACGTTTTATTAAATTTTGCTTCCTAAGGGGGTGGTCGTGGGTACCGACTTTTGCCAAATCCCATTTACACTCAATCTGGTACGGTCAGGGCGTTAACACTGAACACCCAAAATGGTCAAAAATAACGTTTTATTAAATTTTGCTTCCTAAGGGGGTGGTCGTGGGTACCGACTTTTGCCAAATCCCATTTACACTCAATCTGGTACGGTCAGGGCGTTAACACTGAACACCCAAAATGGTCAAAAATAACGTTTTATTAAATTTTGCTTCCTGAGGGGGTGGTCGTGGGTACCGACTTTTGTCAAATCCCATTTACACTCAATCTGGTACGGTCAGGGCGTCAACAGTGTACACCCAAAATGGTCAAAAATAACGTTTTATTAAATTTTGCTTCCTAAGGGGGTGGTCGTGGGTACCGACTTTTGCCAAATCCCATTTACACTCAATCTGGTACGGTCAGGGCGTTAACACTGAACACCCAAAATGGTCAAAAATAACGTTTTATTAAATTTTGCTTCCTAAGGGGGTGGTCGTGGGTACCGACTTTTGCCAAATCCCATTTACACTCAATCTGGTACGGTCAGGGCGTCAACAGTGTACACCCAAAATGGTCAAAAATAACGTTTTATT
The DNA here is from genome assembly GCF_035046485.1 of Aedes albopictus. Classification (NCBI taxonomy): domain Eukaryota; kingdom Metazoa; phylum Arthropoda; class Insecta; order Diptera; family Culicidae; genus Aedes; species Aedes albopictus. Next base: position 424,483,647 of record NC_085138.1, on the reverse strand, counting down.
AAATTTTGCTTCCTAAGGGGGTGGTCGTGGGTACCGACTTTTGCCAAATCCCATTTACACTCAATCTGGTACGGTCAGGGCGTTAACACTGAACACCCAAAATGGTCAAAAATAACGTTTTATTAAATTTTGCTTCCTAAGGGGGTGGTCGTGGGTACCGACTTTTGCCAAATCCCATTTACACTCAATCTGGTACGGTCAGGGCGTTAACACTGAACACCCAAAATGGTCAAAAATAACGTTTTATTAAATTTTGCTTCCTAAGGGGGTGGTCGTGGGTACCGACTTTTGCCAAATCCCATTTACACTCAATCTGGTACGGTCAGGGCGTTAACACTGAACACCCAAAATGGTCAAAAATAACGTTTTATTAAATTTTGCTTCCTGAGGGGGTGGTCGTGGGTACCGACTTTTGTCAAATCCCATTTACACTCAATCTGGTACGGTCAGGGCGTCAACAGTGTACACCCAAAATGGTCAAAAATAACGTTTTATTAAATTTTGCTTCCTAAGGGGGTGGTCGTGGGTACCGACTTTTGCCAAATCCCATTTACACTCAATCTGGTACGGTCAGGGCGTTAACACTGAACACCCAAAATGGTCAAAAATAACGTTTTATTAAATTTTGCTTCCTAAGGGGGTGGTCGTGGGTACCGACTTTTGCCAAATCCCATTTACACTCAATCTGGTACGGTCAGGGCGTTAACACTGAACACCCAAAATGGTCAAAAATAACGTTTTATCAAATTTTGCCTTCTGAGGGGGTCGTGAAGTGAAGTGAATTATTTTTGGATAATGTGCACCACGTGGGTGGTGGTAGTAATCACATCAACCATTTTACATGGTTATTTTGAAAAAAAGCTTTTTTGACTTAAAAATAAAGCTGCTTAGTCGTCGACTAACCGTGACTAAGGAGGACGACAGGGCTGATCAAATTTTTTTGTCAATTTGAATTGCCAAAAATGCTCTCAAATTACGTTTTATTAATTTTTGCTACCTGAGGGGGTGGTCGTGGGTACCAACTTTTGCCAAATCCCATTTACACTCAATCTGGTACGGTCAGGGCGTTAACACTGAACACCCAAAATGGTCAAAAATAACGTTTTATTAAATTTTGCTTCCTAAGGGGGTGGTCGTGGGTACCGACTTTTGCCAAATCCCATTTACACTCAATCTGGTACGGTCAGGGCGTTAACACTGAACACCCAAAATGGTCAAAAATAACGTTTTATTAAATTTTGCTTCCTGAGGGGGTGGTCGTGGGTACCGACTTTTGTCAAATCCCATTTACACTCAATCTGGTACGGTCAGGGCGTCAACAGTGTACACCCAAAATGGTCAAAAATAACGTTTTATTAAATTTTGCTTCCTAAGGGGGTGGTCGTGGGTACCGACTTTTGCCAAATCCCATTTACACTCAATCTGGTACGGTCAGGGCGTTAACACTGAACACCCAAAATGGTCAAAAATAACGTTTTATTAAATTTTGCTTCCTAAGGGGGTGGTCGTGGGTACCGACTTTTGCCAAATCCCATTTACACTCAATCTGGTACGGTCAGGGCGTTAACACTGAACACCCAAAATGGTCAAAAATAACGTTTTATTAAATTTTGCTTCCTGAGGGGGTGGTCGTGGGTACCGACTTTTGTCAAATCCCATTTACACTCAATCTGGTACGGTCAGGGCGTCAACAGTGTACACCCAAAATGGTCAAAAATAACGTTTTATTAAATTTTGCTTCCTAAGGGGGTGGTCGTGGGTACCGACTTTTGCCAAATCCCATTTACACTCAATCTGGTACGGTCAGGGCGTTAACACTGAACACCCAAAATGGTCAAAAATAACGTTTTATTAAATTTTGCTTCCTAAGGGGGTGGTCGTGGGTACCGACTTTTGCCAAATCCCATTTACACTCAATCTGGTACGGTCAGGGCGTTAACACTGAACACCCAAAATGGTCAAAAATAACGTTTTATTAAATTTTGCTTCCTAAGGGGGTGGTCGTGGGTACCGACTTTTGCCAAATCCCATTTACACTCAATCTGGTACGGTCAGGGCGTTAACACTGAACACCCAAAATGGTCAAAAATAACGTTTTATTAAATTTTGCTTCCTGAGGGGGTGGTCGTGGGTACCGACTTTTGTCAAATCCCATTTACACTCAATCTGGTACGGTCAGGGCGTCAACAGTGTACACCCAAAATGGTCAAAAATAACGTTTTATTAAATTTTGCTTCCTAAGGGGGTGGTCGTGGGTACCGACTTTTGCCAAATCCCATTTACACTCAATCTGGTACGGTCAGGGCGTTAACACTGAACACCCAAAATGGTCAAAAATAACGTTTTATTAAATTTTGCTTCCTAAGGGGGTGGTCGTGGGTACCGACTTTTGCCAAATCCCATTTACACTCAATCTGGTACGGTCAGGGCGTTAACACTGAACACCCAAAATGGTCAAAAATAACGTTTTATTAAATTTTGCTTCCTGAGGGGGTGGTCGTGGGTACCGACTTTTGTCAAATCCCATTTACACTCAATCTGGTACGGTCAGGGCGTCAACAGTGTACACCCAAAATGGTCAAAAATAACGTTTTATTAAATTTTGCTTCCTAAGGGGGTGGTCGTGGGTACCGACTTTTGCCAAATCCCATTTACACTCAATCTGGTACGGTCAGGGCGTTAACACTGAACACCCAAAATGGTCAAAAATAACGTTTTATTAAATTTTGCTTCCTAAGGGGGTGGTCGTGGGTACCGACTTTTGCCAAATCCCATTTACACTCAATCTGGTACGGTCAGGGCGTTAACACTGAACACCCAAAATGGTCAAAAATAACGTTTTATTAAATTTTGCTTCCTAAGGGGGTGGTCGTGGGTACCGACTTTTGCCAAATCCCATTTACACTCAATCTGGTACGGTCAGGGCGTTAACACTGAACACCCAAAATGGTCAAAAATAACGTTTTATTAAATTTTGCTTCCTAAGGGGGTGGTCGTGGGTACCGACTTTTGCCAAATCCCATTTACACTCAATCTGGTACGGTCAGGGCGTTAACACTGAACACCCAAAATGGTCAAAAATAACGTTTTATTAAATTTTGCTTCCTAAGGGGGTGGTCGTGGGTACCGACTTTTGCCAAATCCCATTTACACTCAATCTGGTACGGTCAGGGCGTTAACACTGAACACCCAAAATGGTCAAAAATAACGTTTTATTAAATTTTGCTTCCTAAGGGGGTGGTCGTGGGTACCGACTTTTGCCAAATCCCATTTACACTCAATCTGGTACGGTCAGGGCGTTAACACTGAACACCCAAAATGGTCAAAAATAACGTTTTATTAAATTTTGCTTCCTGAGGGGGTGGTCGTGGGTACCGACTTTTGTCAAATCCCATTTACACTCAATCTGGTACGGTCAGGGCGTCAACAGTGTACACCCAAAATGGTCAAAAATAACGTTTTATTAAATTTTGCTTCCTAAGGGGGTGGTCGTGGGTACCGACTTTTGCCAAATCCCATTTACACTCAATCTGGTACGGTCAGGGCGTTAACACTGAACACCCAAAATGGTCAAAAATAACGTTTTATTAAATTTTGCTTCCTAAGGGGGTGGTCGTGGGTACCGACTTTTGCCAAATCCCATTTACACTCAATCTGGTACGGTCAGGGCGTTAACACTGAACACCCAAAATGGTCAAAAATAACGTTTTATTAAATTTTGCTTCCTAAGGGGGTGGTCGTGGGTACCGACTTTTGCCAAATCCCATTTACACTCAATCTGGTACGGTCAGGGCGTTAACACTGAACACCCAAAATGGTCAAAAATAACGTTTTATTAAATTTTGCTTCCTAAGGGGGTGGTCGTGGGTACCGACTTTTGCCAAATCCCATTTACACTCAATCTGGTACGGTCAGGGCGTTAACACTGAACACCCAAAATGGTCAAAAATAACGTTTTATTAAATTTTGCTTCCTGAGGGGGTGGTCGTGGGTACCGACTTTTGTCAAATCCCATTTACACTCAATCTGGTACGGTCAGGGCGTTAACACTGAACACCCAAAATGGTCAAAAATAACGTTTTATCAAATTTTGCCTTCTGAGGGGGTCGTGAAGTGAAGTGAATTATTTTTGGATAATGTGCACCACGTGGGTGGTGGTAGTAATCACATCAACCATTTTACATGGTTATTTTGAAAAAAAGCTTTTTTGACTTAAAAATAAAGCTGCTTAGTCGTCGACTAACCGTGACTAAGGAGGACGACAGGGCTGATCAAATTTTTTTGTCAATTTGAATTGCCAAAAATGCTCTCAAATTACGTTTTATTAATTTTTGCTACCTGAGGGGGTGGTCGTGGGTACCAACTTTTGCCAAATCCCATTTACACTCAATCTGGTACGGTCAGGGCGTTAACACTGAACACCCAAAATGGTCAAAAATAACGTTTTATTAAATTTTGCTTCCTAAGGGGGTGGTCGTGGGTACCGACTTTTGCCAAATCCCATTTACACTCAATCTGGTACGGTCAGGGCGTTAACACTGAACACCCAAAATGGTCAAAAATAACGTTTTATTAAATTTTGCTTCCTAAGGGGGTGGTCGTGGGTACCGACTTTTGCCAAATCCCATTTACACTCAATCTGGTACGGTCAGGGCGTTAACACTGAACACCCAAAATGGTCAAAAATAACGTTTTATTAAATTTTGCTTCCTGAGGGGGTGGTCGTGGGTACCGACTTTTGTCAAATCCCATTTACACTCAATCTGGTACGGTCAGGGCGTCAACAGTGTACACCCAAAATGGTCAAAAATAACGTTTTATTAAATTTTGCTTCCTAAGGGGGTGGTCGTGGGTACCGACTTTTGCCAAATCCCATTTACACTCAATCTGGTACGGTCAGGGCGTTAACACTGAACACCCAAAATGGTCAAAAATAACGTTTTATTAAATTTTGCTTCCTAAGGGGGTGGTCGTGGGTACCGACTTTTGCCAAATCCCATTTACACTCAATCTGGTACGGTCAGGGCGTTAACACTGAACACCCAAAATGGTCAAAAATAACGTTTTATTAAATTTTGCTTCCTGAGGGGGTGGTCGTGGGTACCGACTTTTGTCAAATCCCATTTACACTCAATCTGGTACGGTCAGGGCGTCAACAGTGTACACCCAAAATGGTCAAAAATAACGTTTTATTAAATTTTGCTTCCTAAGGGGGTGGTCGTGGGTACCGACTTTTGCCAAATCCCATTTACACTCAATCTGGTACGGTCAGGGCGTTAACACTGAACACCCAAAATGGTCAAAAATAACGTTTTATTAAATTTTGCTTCCTAAGGGGGTGGTCGTGGGTACCGACTTTTGCCAAATCCCATTTACACTCAATCTGGTACGGTCAGGGCGTTAACACTGAACACCCAAAATGGTCAAAAATAACGTTTTATTAAATTTTGCTTCCTAAGGGGGTGGTCGTGGGTACCGACTTTTGCCAAATCCCATTTACACTCAATCTGGTACGGTCAGGGCGTTAACACTGAACACCCAAAATGGTCAAAAATAACGTTTTATTAAATTTTGCTTCCTGAGGGGGTGGTCGTGGGTACCGACTTTTGTCAAATCCCATTTACACTCAATCTGGTACGGTCAGGGCGTCAACAGTGTACACCCAAAATGGTCAAAAATAACGTTTTATTAAATTTTGCTTCCTAAGGGGGTGGTCGTGGGTACCGACTTTTGCCAAATCCCATTTACACTCAATCTGGTACGGTCAGGGCGTTAACACTGAACACCCAAAATGGTCAAAAATAACGTTTTATTAAATTTTGCTTCCTAAGGGGGTGGTCGTGGGTACCGACTTTTGCCAAATCCCATTTACACTCAATCTGGTACGGTCAGGGCGTTAACACTGAACACCCAAAATGGTCAAAAATAACGTTTTATCAAATTTTGCCTTCTGAGGGGGTCGTGAAGTGAAGTGAATTATTTTTGGATAATGTGCACCACGTGGGTGGTGGTAGTAATCACATCAACCATTTTACATGGTTATTTTGAAAAAAAGCTTTTTTGACTTAAAAATAAAGCTGCTTAGTCGTCGACTAACCGTGACTAAGGAGGACGACAGGGCTGATCAAATTTTTTTGTCAATTTGAATTGCCAAAAATGCTCTCAAATTACGTTTTATTAATTTTTGCTACCTGAGGGGGTGGTCGTGGGTACCAACTTTTGCCAAATCCCATTTACACTCAATCTGGTACGGTCAGGGCGTTAACACTGAACACCCAAAATGGTCAAAAATAACGTTTTATTAAATTTTGCTTCCTAAGGGGGTGGTCGTGGGTACCGACTTTTGCCAAATCCCATTTACACTCAATCTGGTACGGTCAGGGCGTTAACACTGAACACCCAAAATGGTCAAAAATAACGTTTTATTAAATTTTGCTTCCTAAGGGGGTGGTCGTGGGTACCGACTTTTGCCAAATCCCATTTACACTCAATCTGGTACGGTCAGGGCGTTAACACTGAACACCCAAAATGGTCAAAAATAACGTTTTATTAAATTTTGCTTCCTAAGGGGGTGGTCGTGGGTACCGACTTTTGCCAAATCCCATTTACACTCAATCTGGTACGGTCAGGGCGTTAACACTGAACACCCAAAATGGTCAAAAATAACGTTTTATTAAATTTTGCTTCCTGAGGGGGTGGTCGTGGGTACCGACTTTTGTCAAATCCCATTTACACTCAATCTGGTACGGTCAGGGCGTCAACAGTGTACACCCAAAATGGTCAAAAATAACGTTTTATTAAATTTTGCTTCCTAAGGGGGTGGTCGTGGGTACCGACTTTTGCCAAATCCCATTTACACTCAATCTGGTACGGTCAGGGCGTTAACACTGAACACCCAAAATGGTCAAAAATAACGTTTTATTAAATTTTGCTTCCTGAGGGGGTGGTCGTGGGTACCGACTTTTGCCAAATCCCATTTACACTCAATCTGGTACGGTCAGGGCGTTAACACTGAACACCCAAAATGGTCAAAAATAACGTTTTATTAAATTTTGCTTCCTAAGGGGGTGGTCGTGGGTACCGACTTTTGCCAAATCCCATTTACACTCAATCTGGTACGGTCAGGGCGTTAACACTGAACACCCAAAATGGTCAAAAATAACGTTTTATTAAATTTTGCTTCCTAAGGGGGTGGTCGTGGGTACCGACTTTTGCCAAATCCCATTTACACTCAATCTGGTACGGTCAGGGCGTTAACACTGAACACCCAAAATGGTCAAAAATAACGTTTTATTAAATTTTGCTTCCTGAGGGGGTGGTCGTGGGTACCGACTTTTGTCAAATCCCATTTACACTCAATCTGGTACGGTCAGGGCGTCAACAGTGTACACCCAAAATGGTCAAAAATAACGTTTTATTAAATTTTGCTTCCTAAGGGGGTGGTCGTGGGTACCGACTTTTGCCAAATCCCATTTACACTCAATCTGGTACGGTCAGGGCGTTAACACTGAACACCCAAAATGGTCAAAAATAACGTTTTATCAAATTTTGCCTTCTGAGGGGGTCGTGAAGTGAAGTGAATTATTTTTGGATAATGTGCACCACGTGGGTGGTGGTAGTAATCACATCAACCATTTTACATGGTTATTTTGAAAAAAAGCTTTTTTGACTTAAAAATAAAGCTGCTTAGTCGTCGACTAACCGTGACTAAGGAGGACGACAGGGCTGATCAAATTTTTTTGTCAATTTGAATTGCCAAAAATGCTCTCAAATTACGTTTTATTAATTTTTGCTACCTGAGGGGGTGGTCGTGGGTACCAACTTTTGCCAAATCCCATTTACACTCAATCTGGTACGGTCAGGGCGTTAACACTGAACACCCAAAATGGTCAAAAATAACGTTTTATTAAATTTTGCTTCCTAAGGGGGTGGTCGTGGGTACCGACTTTTGCCAAATCCCATTTACACTCAATCTGGTACGGTCAGGGCGTTAACACTGAACACCCAAAATGGTCAAAAATAACGTTTTATTAAATTTTGCTTCCTAAGGGGGTGGTCGTGGGTACCGACTTTTGCCAAATCCCATTTACACTCAATCTGGTACGGTCAGGGCGTTAACACTGAACACCCAAAATGGTCAAAAATAACGTTTTATTAAATTTTGCTTCCTGAGGGGGTGGTCGTGGGTACCGACTTTTGTCAAATCCCATTTACACTCAATCTGGTACGGTCAGGGCGTCAACAGTGTACACCCAAAATGGTCAAAAATAACGTTTTATTAAATTTTGCTTCCTAAGGGGGTGGTCGTGGGTACCGACTTTTGCCAAATCCCATTTACACTCAATCTGGTACGGTCAGGGCGTTAACACTGAACACCCAAAATGGTCAAAAATAACGTTTTATTAAATTTTGCTTCCTAAGGGGGTGGTCGTGGGTACCGACTTTTGCCAAATCCCATTTACACTCAATCTGGTACGGTCAGGGCGTTAACACTGAACACCCAAAATGGTCAAAAATAACGTTTTATTAAATTTTGCTTCCTAAGGGGGTGGTCGTGGGTACCGACTTTTGCCAAATCCCATTTACACTCAATCTGGTACGGTCAGGGCGTTAACACTGAACACCCAAAATGGTCAAAAATAACGTTTTATCAAATTTTGCCTTCTGAGGGGGTCGTGAAGTGAAGTGAATTATTTTTGGATAATGTGCACCACGTGGGTGGTGGTAGTAATCACATCAACCATTTTACATGGTTATTTTGAAAAAAAGCTTTTTTGACTTAAAAATAAAGCTGCTTAGTCGTCGACTAACCGTGACTAAGGAGGACGACAGGGCTGATCAAATTTTTTTGTCAATTTGAATTGCCAAAAATGCTCTCAAATTACGTTTTATTAATTTTTGCTACCTGAGGGGGTGGTCGTGGGTACCAACTTTTGCCAAATCCCATTTACACTCAATCTGGTACGGTCAGGGCGTTAACACTGAACACCCAAAATGGTCAAAAATAACGTTTTATTAAATTTTGCTTCCTAAGGGGGTGGTCGTGGGTACCGACTTTTGCCAAATCCCATTTACACTCAATCTGGTACGGTCAGGGCGTTAACACTGAACACCCAAAATGGTCAAAAATAACGTTTTATTAAATTTTGCTTCCTAAGGGGGTGGTCGTGGGTACCGACTTTTGCCAAATCCCATTTACACTCAATCTGGTACGGTCAGGGCGTTAACACTGAACACCCAAAATGGTCAAAAATAACGTTTTATTAAATTTTGCTTCCTGAGGGGGTGGTCGTGGGTACCGACTTTTGCCAAATCCCATTTACACTCAATCTGGTACGGTCAGGGCGTTAACACTGAACACCCAAAATGGTCAAAAATAACGTTTTATTAAATTTTGCTTCCTAAGGGGGTGGTCGTGGGTACCGACTTTTGCCAAATCCCATTTACACTCAATCTGGTACGGTCAGGGCGTTAACACTGAACACCCAAAATGGTCAAAAATAACGTTTTATTAAATTTTGCTTCCTAAGGGGGTGGTCGTGGGTACCGACTTTTGCCAAATCCCATTTACACTCAATCTGGTACGGTCAGGGCGTTAACACTGAACACCCAAAATGGTCAAAAATAACGTTTTATTAAATTTTGCTTCCTAAGGGGGTGGTCGTGGGTACCGACTTTTGCCAAATCCCATTTACACTCAATCTGGTACGGTCAGGGCGTTAACACTGAACACCCAAAATGGTCAAAAATAACGTTTTATTAAATTTTGCTTCCTGAGGGGGTGGTCGTGGGTACCGACTTTTGTCAAATCCCATTTACACTCAATCTGGTACGGTCAGGGCGTCAACAGTGTACACCCAAAATGGTCAAAAATAACGTTTTATTAAATTTTGCTTCCTAAGGGGGTGGTCGTGGGTACCGACTTTTGCCAAATCCCATTTACACTCAATCTGGTACGGTCAGGGCGTTAACACTGAACACCCAAAATGGTCAAAAATAACGTTTTATTAAATTTTGCTTCCTAAGGGGGTGGTCGTGGGTACCGACTTTTGCCAAATCCCATTTACACTCAATCTGGTACGGTCAGGGCGTTAACACTGAACACCCAAAATGGTCAAAAATAACGTTTTATTAAATTTTGCTTCCTAAGGGGGTGGTCGTGGGTACCGACTTTTGCCAAATCCCATTTACACTCAATCTGGTACGGTCAGGGCGTTAACACTGAACACCCAAAATGGTCAAAAATAACGTTTTATTAAATTTTGCTTCCTAAGGGGGTGGTCGTGGGTACCGACTTTTGCCAAATCCCATTTACACTCAATCTGGTACGGTCAGGGCGTTAACACTGAACACCCAAAATGGTCAAAAATAACGTTTTATCAAATTTTGCCTTCTGAGGGGGTCGTGAAGTGAAGTGAATTATTTTTGGATAATGTGCACCACGTGGGTGGTGGTAGTAATCACATCAACCATTTTACATGGTTATTTTGAAAAAAAGCTTTTTTGACTTAAAAATAAAGCTGCTTAGTCGTCGACTAACCGTGACTAAGGAGGACGACAGGGCTGATCAAATTTTTTTGTCAATTTGAATTGCCAAAAATGCTCTCAAATTACGTTTTATTAATTTTTGCTACCTGAGGGGGTGGTCGTGGGTACCAACTTTTGCCAAATCCCATTTACACTCAATCTGGTACGGTCAGGGCGTTAACACTGAACACCCAAAATGGTCAAAAATAACGTTTTATTAAATTTTGCTTCCTAAGGGGGTGGTCGTGGGTACCGACTTTTGCCAAATCCCATTTACACTCAATCTGGTACGGTCAGGGCGTTAACACTGAACACCCAAAATGGTCAAAAATAACGTTTTATTAAATTTTGCTTCCTAAGGGGGTGGTCGTGGGTACCGACTTTTGCCAAATCCCATTTACACTCAATCTGGTACGGTCAGGGCGTTAACACTGAACACCCAAAATGGTCAAAAATAACGTTTTATTAAATTTTGCTTCCTGAGGGGGTGGTCGTGGGTACCGACTTTTGTCAAATCCCATTTACACTCAATCTGGTACGGTCAGGGCGTCAACAGTGTACACCCAAAATGGTCAAAAATAACGTTTTATTAAATTTTGCTTCCTAAGGGGGTGGTCGTGGGTACCGACTTTTGCCAAATCCCATTTACACTCAATCTGGTACGGTCAGGGCGTTAACACTGAACACCCAAAATGGTCAAAAATAACGTTTTATTAAATTTTGCTTCCTAAGGGGGTGGTCGTGGGTACCGACTTTTGCCAAATCCCATTTACACTCAATCTGGTACGGTCAGGGCGTTAACACTGAACACCCAAAATGGTCAAAAATAACGTTTTATTAAATTTTGCTTCCTGAGGGGGTGGTCGTGGGTACCGACTTTTGTCAAATCCCATTTACACTCAATCTGGTACGGTCAGGGCGTCAACAGTGTACACCCAAAATGGTCAAAAATAACGTTTTATTAAATTTTGCTTCCTAAGGGGGTGGTCGTGGGTACCGACTTTTGCCAAATCCCATTTACACTCAATCTGGTACGGTCAGGGCGTTAACACTGAACACCCAAAATGGTCAAAAATAACGTTTTATTAAATTTTGCTTCCTAAGGGGGTGGTCGTGGGTACCGACTTTTGCCAAATCCCATTTACACTCAATCTGGTACGGTCAGGGCGTTAACACTGAACACCCAAAATGGTCAAAAATAACGTTTTATTAAATTTTGCTTCCTAAGGGGGTGGTCGTGGGTACCGACTTTTGCCAAATCCCATTTACACTCAATCTGGTACGGTCAGGGCGTTAACACTGAACACCCAAAATGGTCAAAAATAACGTTTTATTAAATTTTGCTTCCTAAGGGGGTGGTCGTGGGTACCGACTTTTGCCAAATCCCATTTACACTCAATCTGGTACGGTCAGGGCGTTAACACTGAACACCCAAAATGGTCAAAAATAACGTTTTATTAAATTTTGCTTCCTAAGGGGGTGGTCGTGGGTACCGACTTTTGCCAAATCCCATTTACACTCAATCTGGTACGGTCAGGGCGTTAACACTGAACACCCAAAATGGTCAAAAATAACGTTTTATTAAATTTTGCTTCCTGAGGGGGTGGTCGTGGGTACCGACTTTTGTCAAATCCCATTTACACTCAATCTGGTACGGTCAGGGCGTCAACAGTGTACACCCAAAATGGTCAAAAATAACGTTTTATTAAATTTTGCTTCCTAAGGGGGTGGTCGTGGGTACCGACTTTTGCCAAATCCCATTTACACTCAATCTGGTACGGTCAGGGCGTTAACACTGAACACCCAAAATGGTCAAAAATAACGTTTTATTAAATTTTGCTTCCTAAGGGGGTGGTCGTGGGTACCGACTTTTGCCAAATCCCATTTACACTCAATCTGGTACGGTCAGGGCGTTAACACTGAACACCCAAAATGGTCAAAAATAACGTTTTATCAAATTTTGCCTTCTGAGGGGGTCGTGAAGTGAAGTGAATTATTTTTGGATAATGTGCACCACGTGGGTGGTGGTAGTAATCACATCAACCATTTTACATGGTTATTTTGAAAAAAAGCTTTTTTGACTTAAAAATAAAGCTGCTTAGTCGTCGACTAACCGTGACTAAAGAGGACGACAGGGCTGATCAAATTTTTTTGTCAATTTGAATTGCCAAAAATGCTCTCAAATTACGTTTTATTAATTTTTGCTACCTGAGGGGGTGGTCGTGGGTACCAACTTTTGCCAAATCCCATTTACACTCAATCTGGTACGGTCAGGGCGTTAACACTGAACACCCAAAATGGTCAAAAATAACGTTTTATTAAATTTTGCTTCCTAAGGGGGTGGTCGTGGGTACCGACTTTTGCCAAATCCCATTTACACTCAATCTGGTACGGTCAGGGCGTTAACACTGAACACCCAAAATGGTCAAAAATAACGTTTTATTAAATTTTGCTTCCTGAGGGGGTGGTCGTGGGTACCGACTTTTGTCAAATCCCATTTACACTCAATCTGGTACGGTCAGGGCGTCAACAGTGTACACCCAAAATGGTCAAAAATAACGTTTTATTAAATTTTGCTTCCTAAGGGGGTGGTCGTGGGTACCGACTTTTGCCAAATCCCATTTACACTCAATCTGGTACGGTCAGGGCGTTAACACTGAACACCCAAAATGGTCAAAAATAACGTTTTATTAAATTTTGCTTCCTAAGGGGGTGGTCGTGGGTACCGACTTTTGCCAAATCCCATTTACACTCAATCTGGTACGGTCAGGGCGTTAACACTGAACACCCAAAATGGTCAAAAATAACGTTTTATTAAATTTTGCTTCCTAAGGGGGTGGTCGTGGGTACCGACTTTTGCCAAATCCCATTTACACTCAATCTGGTACGGTCAGGGCGTTAACACTGAACACCCAAAATGGTCAAAAATAACGTTTTATTAAATTTTGCTTCCTAAGGGGGTGGTCGTGGGTACCGACTTTTGCCAAATCCCATTTACACTCAATCTGGTACGGTCAGGGCGTTAACACTGAACACCCAAAATGGTCAAAAATAACGTTTTATCAAATTTTGCCTTCTGAGGGGGTCGTGAAGTGAAGTGAATTATTTTTGGATAATGTGCACCACGTGGGTGGTGGTAGTAATCACATCAACCATTTTACATGGTTATTTTGAAAAAAAGCTTTTTTGACTTAAAAATAAAGCTGCTTAGTCGTCGACTAACCGTGACTAAGGAGGACGACAGGGCTGGATGGAAAAGTGGAATACATATGCAGGACGTCAAGCTAGATTTTAATGGTATGAGCAAACAAATCTCTTTGTTTCGCTGATTCGAAGGCAATTTATGAGTGCGTCATTTACCAGTTCAAATGATGAATAGGTGGAAAAGAAATCAGAAGGTGCTATACTCCATAAGACCTGAAAATGGTAAACCTGGAAGAAGCGTTCAGCATAGCTTTGCTCCTTACACATTCCAACCTCATGATTCCTGGTCAGTCGATGACACAGATCGTCAGATAAGTCAGTGTCAAACGACGATTGCATCAACTCAGGGCCGTGCACAGGAAAGGCGGAAAGGTAGGGGTTTTACACATTGTTGGTAAAAGGCGTAGGGGCACTTTGTGAATTAAATGAGAGTAAAGGTAGAAGGGCCCATATAGCCGAGGCGGTAAACGCACGGGTATTCAGCATGACCATGCTGAGAGTGACGGGTTCGATTCCCGGTTGGTCCAGGATCTTTTCGTAAAGGAAATTTCCTTGACTTCCTTGGGCATAGAGTATCTTCGTGCCTGGGATTCCTTCAGTGATTCATCTTGAGATTCCTCTTACGATTCTTCGAGGGATTCTTCCAAAAGTTGCTCAAAATTCATTCAGAAATTCCTTCATGATTTTCTGCAGGAACTCATCCAAGAATTTCTCTAGGCATTCCAGGAATACCTCTAGGCATTCCTCCAGGAATTCATCCAGGCATTCCACTAGGAATCCTCTCAAGATTTTTTGAAGAATTCCTCCTTAAATTTATTCAGAAAATTCTTCCTGGATTCCTCCAGGAATTTCTCCGTTCCTCTAGGCATTTCTACAGTAATACCTCCAACAATTCCTCCATGAATTCATCAAGGGATTTCTTCAGATAATTCTCCAGAGATTACGTCAACCGAAGATCGCTTCAAGATTTTTCCCAGGAATAACTCAAGGAATTCATCCAGTTATTTGAAATTTTCTAGATATTCTTTCTTTCTTACTCCAGGGATTTCTCCGGGAGTTTCTGCAAAAATATTTCCATTTATTCCTCCAAGAACTCCTCATGTGATTTATCCTGGAATTAATCCAGGTATTACTCTGGTAATTCTTCCACGGATTGCTCCAGTGGTTCCTCTAGTGATTCTTTAAGAAATACTTCTGAGGGTCTCTTCACATAATTATTCATGGATTCGTTCAAACATTTTTCTGAATTCTTTCCATCAGCTCATGCATAGATGCAACCAAGAATTTCTCCAGGAATACCTGGAAACTTTAAGGATTTCAAGATATTTTTTTTTTCCAGCGATTCAAATCAGAATTCTATAAAATTATTTTGGAGAGATGCATACAAGAGTCAAGAAATTATCTTGGAAGTCATCCAGGAATTATTTTGCATTTTTTTTTCAAGAAATCTTTTAAGATTTCATTCACGGATTTGGTCAGGAATCCATCAATGAATTCCTTCCACAATTTCCCCTGCTGCTCCTGCAAAAGAATCCCTTTGGAAATTCGATCTACGATTTTTTTCAGGAATCGAATCCTGAAATTTTTATTTTTCTCCAAGAAATCCTTCAAGAAGTTATCCATGGATTTCTTCTGGATTCCTCTAGGTGCTTAATTTTCTAGCATCTTTTCAAGGCGTTTCTTCAGAAAATCTTCAGTGATTCTTCCAAAAATTGTCAAGGGATTCATTTAAAAAAATCCCCTATAATGCTTCGAAGGGTTTCCTGCAACGATTGTTTCAGGACTTATTCTTGGATTCCATCCGGTATCTCCTTCCGAAAGGGGGCATCCATTTAGTACGTCACGCTAAAAATGGGAATTTTCAACCCCCCTCCCCCCTTCGTACGGGTTTTTCCTATACTTAATGCATTGCTTGTCACACTTTTCAGCACCCTCCCTCCCCCTCTAAGCGTGACGTACTTAATGGATGCCCCAAATTGGTGTAGGGATTTCTCCAGATATTTCTCTTGGATTTTTTTGTTCAAGTTATTGCCTAAACATTCTTCAGGGATTCTTTCGGGAATCCCTCCAGCAGTTTACACAGGGATTACATCTCAAATTCTTACATTAATCTTTTCAGGAATTTTTTTTCAGATATTTCTCCTGAAGATCCTTAGAGAATTCACCCAGGAAGACTCTTTCGGAATACTCCCAGGAATTCCTTCTTCAATTCCTCTAAACATTTATTTTTGATTCATCCAGAAATTCCTTCAGATGAGTTCATGAAATTTCCTAATGATTCTAGTATTTGAGAGTTCTCCGGAAATACCTCCAGGAAATTCTTCCAGAATTTCTCTATAATCTTCCAGATTAATATCCGCTACCAGCAATACACTGATTTTTTGCAGAACAGTCGAGCTTATTCCAACGTATTGTACAAAATACAACACCGTGCTTTTAGAATATAATGATATTATTTCAATTTCATCGTTTTGCGTTCAGTTGGAAAAGCTTACAGATATAAGGGTGCCCGAACTTGATGACATTGAGTACCTACGCGTTTTACGAATGTCTCAACGAAACCTATTGAGAGTAAGTAAAAAGAAAATCGCGTTAAGTACAAGACACTGAAGACAACCTTACACCTCCTCTTCTTGGCGTAACGTCCTCCTTGGACAATGCCTGCTTCACAGCTTAGTGTTCAATGAGCACTTCCACAGTTATTAACTGAGAGCTTCCTCTGCCAATGACCATTTTGCATGTGTATATCGTGTGGCAGGCACGAAGATATTCTATGCCCAAGGAAGTCAAGGAAATTTCCTTTACGAAAAGATCCTGGACCAACCGGGAATCGAACCCGTCACCCTCAGCATGGTCATGCTGAATACCCGTGCGTTTACCGCCTCGGCTATATGGGCCCAAGACGACCTTACAGTTGAGGTCGAAATACGTATCTGTCAAAGGATGCAAATTCTGAGTGGAATTCTAAGGAACAGTACTTAACGCTATTTTCTTTTTACTTACAGATATTCCCCTAACAAGCCCAGGTTAATCATCATCACTATTGAGAGTACCTAAAGCAAGTCGCAAAAATTGTTATCGGGGACATCAACAATATCAACATTCCCTCAGGTTGGCAAAAAGGAGTTCTGCTTCTCAGCAAAAGGTGTGGCACTGTGGCAGTTGAGTAGCGCCAGTAGCTCAATCAGCGAATTAGTGGATGACAACCTCAACAATGTTCGGAACGGTGAGCACAGCAGTTGGGGTCTCCAGTTAGCCTAGTGATTAAGGCTATGGATCGCCAATCCGGAAACGGCGGGTTCTCGACTCCCTGGGCATAGTATATCATTGGAAGTATTCAAAGAACACTGAGTTGAAGTGAGGCAGGCCAAGTCCCAGAAGGGACGTAGAACCATAAAGAAGAAGAAGAAGCAGTAGGGAAAGTGATTGGTTCTGCACAATCATGACCTAAAAATGGTTGGTTCGATAAGGATTGCCAGAAGGTAATGGATGACCGTTGCCAGAAGTTGGCACAATAGAGAGGAGAAAGTAGGAAGCCAGAGCGACAGAAAGAAGTATAATGGGAGAAAATCATAACTGGGGCACAAAACAGTGTGGAATAGAATGATATGCGGAAGTTTTACGTCAATGGGAGTGAGTACAATCTCTTCTTCAGGACCGATCCGTCAAAATAAATTCATTTCTGAAATAGTTATTGCAACAATACAGTTTGCTTTTGAAGATAGACGACTGCTCCTTTTTACATTTTAACGCATTTTTTATCAAAATGCATTTTCATCACATTAAAAAAAAGTCATAAGTCATGGTCGATGAACCTACTTCAATAAATTATGCGGGAGACACCGATATTTGCATGTTTTGACACCGGGATGCTTGTCATACCAACGATTTGGTGTCCAAAATTTAGTGTGGACAGGCTTTATATTCCGGGAGTATGCGGGCAATTCGAGAAAAGTTCCCAACCGGAGCAAGAATCGAACCCACCGTCTCTGGTTGAGCGATTCAAAGCCTTATATACAAACCCAAGTAACATACATGTTCTTATTACATGAAGCTGGTCCTGGTGAGTATCACGCAAGCATGTGCACAATTAAATTTTCTTTTTTTTTTTAATGTGTTGTTAGTGTCATGATGACTCTGTCATCACAAAAAAAATGTAAATGCTTTAGCTCAGACCATCCCAATTCTAGCACGACGTTAAAAGTACAAAGTTTCACAGTTCTTTCGTCCATTTCTTCGCTACAACCAGTCGAACAAACCCGTTCAGAAAATTTATGCAATTCACATAATTCCCCGACTAAAATTCCTCTTTGGCAAATTCAATCAAGCATTAAAACGAATCGCCTTGCTTCCCTTCCGCGTGGACACCACCATCTCGTCCTGTGTACGACGGGATAACGACGGTGGTGGTCATCTTTGGGGCGGGGAAAACGGTTTTCGTTTCTCTATTTTGTTTGAAGTGGGTATGAGCTAGCAGGGAAACACGAGGACGACGGGTGGTACGGTACCGTGTTGTACGTGGATAGGACGTAAAATTACATCCAAATCAAGCCGTTTGCCGTCTACCTTCTATGCGAGGTCGAAACGACACTTTGGTAAAGAAAAACGGAACATGAAGTCCCTTTCACCCTTTTCCGCCAACGGTGTCTATTTCCTGCTGTTACCCATCGATGATTGCTACCTATGGGGAATAAATGCAGAACCATAAGTTGATGTAAAACGTTGAAACCGTAAGGGTTCCAGTAGATCGAAGAAGAGCATAAAATTTCGACATTAAAATTACAAATTGAAAACACCTGAAGAATGCCTAAACAGGGTTCGTTTTGGTAGTTTTGGCTCACGTATGACTTTGAAAATAGAAAGAATAATGGGGTTTTGATAGTCGTTGTATGTGTCGGCGGATGGATTCTTTTTTTCCTGAGGTATACTTCTGTTTGAGACAGCCTACAGTGCATTTAAAATGGAAGTATAAGAAATGACGGCTTCAGGAGATTTTCAAACTATTATTGTCAGGAGCAGAAGGGACGACACAAATTTCTACCTATGAAAATATGACGGAATGTCCCACAAAAAGTCCATATCCATATCCACTGGATAGACGGCGGGGTTTTCTGTTTTTTTTTCTTCGTCTTTTTCGGATACAATCTCTTGGGAAAACTAGTACTGGTCCCATGGTGAGGAGATGAATTAGGCCATAGATGACAATTTTTTACCTAAATATTAATTATGTACCAGTGCTTTCTTATTAAAAGAATATCTTTTAATCTTTTAGATCCAAACAGTTGATAGAATTTCTAACTGAAATTCGGTCAAGCTGCAACGAATTTAAACTTCTTTGCTATGGCAAGCACTCACCCAACCTTTAAAGTATTACTGAGATATTTTAGTTAATAGACGACCATTATATATTCATGATATGGCATTGTGAAGCTGCACTCAACCGATTAAGCCTGTAGCTTACGGAGCTGCCAAGTTCAATTCCTTTTCCATCGAAATCACTGTCGTACATTCAAAATCACCAACGTTCAAACTTAGATATTCATATTTTCTCTATCATGCATATCCTTGACCTCAGTCGACGACTGTGTGGTGCTTGCGTACATTCCACTAAGCACGGGGAACGGGGAATTCTCACTGTTCATATAGAGCATTGTCTGTCTTTCGGAAACCGCACTTTACTATTCATGGCGACCCATCCCGACCACACCACACCACACTCACACAGGACAGAACAGAACACACAATTTCGAAAGATCTCCGACTCACTCAACCCCGACTCCGTCGGATGTCGTCGGACTGCATCAGCCATCTGAGACTCACTCATGGAAAAACCAAGTTGTGTATGTAGAGCTCTAGCGCCAATCATGAGAGTTAACTTTCAAAATTTGCGGTTTCCGCCGTATGCATGTTAGGGTGGGACGCATTTTGAACATTTCCAAGAGTGATTTTTTTTATTCATTCAAGTGTTTTATGAAATCTATCGATTAGAGATTGTTGCTTTTTATACAAGTTTTTTTTCATTGCTTGTAGAATTCTGAATAAATTTTATGTTCCACTGGAGAGGTTTATGGATGCACATAAATTGGTGAGCACGTTTTATGCTATGTTTTAAACTGGTTTTAGGTTTCTCACCATACAAAGTTATTTTGTATGAACAATTGCTTATGTTTCATTAAGTTGCATAGCCCGTGGCGCAAGTGGTCACACGTTTGTTTCATAAGCAGATGGTCGTGGGTTTGATCCCAGCCCCGGCACTTTCGTCAGTTGCATTTTCCCCCTAAGAGCAGCTGACACTTGATGGAATACTCAGCGCAGCGGACACGGTTCCGAACCGATAGACCGAGTGGACACCGTCGCGAGATTCGTGATAACGAAGAAAGATACACGGATTGCGTTTATTTACAACATCTATTTCGGGCAACAGACAAGTACGGACTGGTAATAATTACAAACATGCATGGTCAAGTAAATAAACACTCATTAGCTATTATGCTTCGTCAACTCAATACAAATACAAACACACTCTAAACAGTGGGCTGACGTGACTTTACTCTTAACAGTGGGCTGACACTACTTTACTCCAACAACACTGACCCTCTTCTGAGCCTATGGCTCAAACGGACCCGGATACTCGGACATCGGCGAACGGCAACTCATAATGAACCTCCAATCGGACTGGAAAAAGGAACAACAACAGCCACAAATCAACATCCCCGTACTCATCATTCTATCATGACAAAGAAGAAAGCGAAAGCAGTACGAAAAGCAACCAGTTCGATATAGTAGAATAAATAGAATAAACTTAGGCGCTGTATAAAAGTGGAAATGCAACTGCCAATTGGAATCGCTCACGTAGTGCCCTAGTAAACAAAAGAGTTGTAAACTAACCATTGTAAAGAATAAAAAAAAAAGGATGAACACATTCATCCCCTGCAGAAATTTCTCCAAATAAATATATAGGAATGCTTAAAAAAAGAAACATTAAGTTGCATCTGTACACAAGAAGAGACCTGTGAAATTGTCAGATATTTTTGGTTTAAGAAGAACAAGCTACACCCTAATTACTGCATGCATGCTTACCCTTTTTACTCGCAAGCAAACCCGAATTCCCAAAACGAGTTCGAGAAGACATCGCCGTTGGTTGGTTGCTGCAGTCGACTGACAGCAACTCATACCCACACTTGACACTTGACTAGTTCCTGGTTCATCCTAGTGGTTCGATGGTGGTCGCTATCCTCGCTATCCTCGTCGCCGTCGTCGGATGCGTTGCAACTGTCTCTGTCTCTAGCAGACGTCAACCAGAAAGCCATAATTAATTGATACGTCAGCAGATTTATACTTTTGCATTTTGCGGCTCCACACGCTGAATAACCTCAAGTCTCAACCCTACTGCGCTGATGAGGACTACGACAGTGTAGGATGGAGAGGAGCCGGACGTTTCTCACTGATGATGACTACAACGACGACGAAGTCATCGTTGCAGCCGGAATGAAAAACTGACTGTTCAAGCAGTTTCCTACAAATTCATGCACTGATGACAGTTGAGAGGAATGTAGCGTAGGTAAGGGTATTCATACGTAGATAGACTGGAGAACAGTGGTCTCTCAACTATAGCAGCGGCGATTTTTTTAAATATCGTACAAATTGGGCCAAAGGGTCTCAGATTTTCATGAAACCTTTTCCACAGGCAGGGTTCATGGATATATGAACAAAATAAAATTGAGAAAAAGCAGGGTTGCCTATGCTCACGGAAATCTCAAGCGGTTTTTTTATTTCCCTCGACACTACTTACTTTGAAAAATCATAACTCAAGAACAAAGCATCGTAGAAACAAAGTTTTTTAATGAAAATGGAAAAAAAATTCACAGAAATCCAAAAAAATATGAAATGAAAAAAATTTCCCCAAAATTTTCCACGGTTGAGAAAATTCATGAAGAAAAGCCGGGAAAACTATGCTCGAACTCGCAGAATATTTCCGAAAAAATAAAATTTTTGAGAAGGTAAGCCTATATTATATGGTCTATTTTCACAAAATTGGTCATAATTCAGGAACGAAAAAAAAGTGCAAAAATTTCAGCAAACAAAGCTTATGAAATTACTTTCTCAAAAATATTTTTGTTGAAAATTTGCCATGAGTTCAAGCATAGCTTTTCCGGCTTTTCTTCACAAATTTTCTCAACGGTGCAAAATTTAGTGGAAAAGTTTTTCCACTTTATATTCTATTTTGATTCCTGTGAAAATGTGCTTTGATTTCCATTAAAAAACTTTGTTTCTACGACGCTTCGTACTTGACTTATGATTTTCGAAAGAAAAGGTTTATATGGCACCTTTTGGACATTTTTCAACAAAATTGGCCATAACTCAAAAAACAAAAAAAAGTGCATTTCAAAAAAATTCAGCGATTAAAGCTTATAAAATAACCTTCTTAAAAATATGTTTTTGAAAATTTTCCACGAGCTCGGGCACAGTTTTTCTTGCTTTTCTTTACAAGTTTTCTCAACTGTGAATAATTTTGTGGAAGACTTTTTCCAGTTCGTGTTTTTTTTTGGATTCCTGAGAAAATTTGATTGAGACTCCCCAAAAACCTCTCTAAGACCTCCTGGGATCCCCTCTGGAACCATCTGAGAACCTCTTGGAACCCCTTCAAACTCACTGAGATTTCTTCATATGCCCTCAAAGACCCATGCAACATCCATGTGTCCCCCTGGAATCCCTTGTGGTCCTCTGAGACCACATGAAACGCACCAGAGACCCTATAGGACCCTTGGAACCCACTGAGGCTCCCTGAAACGCCCCTGAGACTTCCTGAACCCACCAGTAATCCTTAATTGTTGATTGTAACTAAGTACCTGAGGATTTTTATTATTATCGTACAAATTGGAGCGAAGGGCCACCTAACTTTCCGGAAAACTCCAACATTTTACATAGACACCAACTTCTTCGAAAAATCATAACTGAAGAACGAAGCATCGTAGACACATTTTTTTTGTGGATTAA
The DNA here is from genome assembly GCF_035046485.1 of Aedes albopictus. Taxonomy (NCBI): domain Eukaryota; kingdom Metazoa; phylum Arthropoda; class Insecta; order Diptera; family Culicidae; genus Aedes; species Aedes albopictus. The sequence goes on along the minus strand of NC_085138.1, from coordinate 424,460,919 downwards.
TCATAAGCAAAATATAAAATGAAAATTGTTTTCCACAGTTGAGGAAAATCGGTTGGAAAAGTCGGAAAACCTATTTGAGATGTCCGGAAAAATTCTCAAAAAAATATTTTTGGAAAGAAACTACATAAACTACACTCCCGTTCAAAAGTTTGGGGTCACCCCCTCAAAAACATGTCATTTTTTTAGGCCCATATCTCCGCCAATTTGCGTCCGATTTCAAAACCCTAGGTTTCATTCAAAAGATAATAAGTCAAAGAAACTTTGAACATGATTTAAAAGAAACTTTTTCAAAAAATTTTGTATGTAAACTTAACCCAAAGTTGCCAAATTTTCTAAAAAATGAATATAAACTTACGGCAGTGTCGCTGGAAGTTGGGTCGACCAAATTTTAAGATGAGAGCGGTAATATGACCCATTTTATATTTGCTTTCAACTGCTTTTTACAGAACTTAGCTAAAAAATCTAGAAAAAAAAGTTATTAAATAAATTAATCCTTGATGTCATCGGCCAAAAGTTTGGGGTCACCCCTCAATATGATGTATCGGCCAAAAGTTTGGGGTCACTTTCGTAAAACATGGAAAAGTGATTTGGTGATATCTTCGTCATCTAAAGTTCAATTTTAATAATTTTTGGCTCATTTCAAAGATAATTAACTAAATTTACGTTTGATGTCTTCAACTTAACGTATTTAACGATTTTTTGTGTATAAAAATGTTATGTAAAGTTAGCACATTTTACCACGCTTCAAAAAATGAGGCAAATTTACGTTAAGTTTTAGTATGTAAACTTCAACAAATATGTGTGGTTCAATGTCTATGCAGTAAGTATCATTCATTTTGTTTCAAATAAGCCAAGAAGAATTTAAATTGATTGAAAGATGACAAAGATATCAACAAATCACTTTTCCATGTTTTACGATAGACGGATTTCGCGCCAACTCGAACAAATGTTGGCAGCACCCTCTCAGATTACAACGAAACTTTCTTGGTGTGTAGACCTTGCCCAGATAAGCCACTTTGCATACTCATTTTTCTAATTTTTTTCTCGACTGACTTTTGAAAAGGGCTAAACTTTTTTTATGGATTTTTTAAAAATGTTTTTAATCAAAAAATGACTACTCCTACAAAAAAGTGTTGTATGGGTGATTATCACAAAATAAGTCAAATTTTAAGAAAAAAATACTGAAAAAAATCCAAAATGAGCCCTACACTGAAAAAAATCATTTCTAAAAATTCAAAGTTGATTTAGGGGGAGCTACATTCTGTGAAATTTTCAAGATGTGTTTTTTTTTCTTCGTTCCTGAGTAATAATCAACTTTGTGATAATTGTTCAGGTGTTGGTTGATTTTCGACCGTCTTGATTATTATTTCTCTTTAAAGGTGAATAAACGATGAGGAGGGAACATATTTTTAAAAAATCGTTAAAAAATAGTTTTGCCCTGTTCAAAAGAGAGCCTCTAGATAAATTTCGGAGAAACTATGGAAAGTGGCTTATCTAGCCAAGGTCTACTTACCCAGAAAGATTTATTGTAATCTGAGAGTATTCTGCCAACTGGGAATACGATTTGGAGAAAAATTCGTCTTTTCTAAGAGCATTATTTTAGAATGCAGTAGTAGTTTTTATTTTAATTCAAAAGTGTTTTAAATTATTGAGTGAATGAGATAAAATAAAAAATTGAGAATTATTGGATTCTGGGATAATTATAACATTCACTGGTTACGTTTTCGATAACAAATGACACTGAAAAAAAACATTTGGACATGAAAAAGTTTTTGTTATAAAAACTTTTGTTCTTGTAAGAGCCCATCTTGTGGTGTATGAACGGATGGTAGGGAACAAAATTACCTATCTTGAGACAACATTTCATCAACATCAAAAGAGGTGTCTTTTTAAATCGACTTAGTATTTTTCAAGATTTTTTCTTTTGCAGTGTAGAGCTCAGTTTATTTTTTATATATTTTTTTTCTCAAACTTGACTTATTTTATAATGTTCACCCAAAAAAAAAACACTTTTTTTTTGTAGCAGTAGTTCTTTTTTCTTGAGCACACATCAGGACACATATCATTTTCATAGGGGTCTCCAGTTAGCCTAGTGGTTAAGGCTATGGATCGCCAATCCGGAGACGGCTGGTTCGACTCCCGTTCTGGTCGGGGACATTTTGTCCTTGCCTCACAATATACAAATTCATGCAATGGCAGGCAAAGAAAGCCCTTCAATTAATAACTGTGGAAATGCTCAAAGAACACTAAGTTGAAGCGAGGCAGGCCAAGTCCCAATGGGGACGTAGAGCCACAGAGAAGAAGAAGATCATTTTCATATTTTTTTCTCAATTTAGTTTTTTTCAATATTTTTTACTTGAAACTTGACTTATTTTGTGATAATCACTCATGCGACACACGTGTAAGCTATACTTACACTGTGTTCAGCGTCCAAATGTATTCTTTTCTACTTCAAATATCAAACTGGGTGCTTTTGAACGGCAGCCTATTTATTGAACCCATATCGCTCCATAGAAAATCAAAAAGTGCTCCATAAAGAATGAACATATGTTCCATGAAAATGTGCAATGTTATCCATAAATAATTGAAAACGTTCCATACTTTATAAAAAATGTACCGGAAAAACATAAAATTTTCTCAATCAAAGTGAAATTTGTACCAATGAATAACACTGAAATGCTCCATAATAAAATACAAATGCTCCATAGAAAAATGCAAATGCTCCATAAAAAATTAAAATTGTACCCATAGAAAATTTATTACTGCTCCATAGAAAAATTAAAATGCACCATGAAAAATTAAAATTGCACCATAGAAAATGAATGAATTCTCCATAAGTATTATCAAACTGCACCATAGATAACATGAATTGCTCCACGAAAAATTGAAAATCTTCCATAGATAGCATATTCTCATAATTTAATTCGACAGGGCTAAATTGCTTTATATTGCACTGCTTTAGCAAATTTAGCAAATGTTTAAAGTTATGGAGAATTTTCAAATTTTTATGGAGCAATTTGTATTTTATGTGGTGCAGTTTGATAATACTTATGGAGCATTTGCCTATTTTCTATGGTGCAATTTAATTTTTCTATATTCAATTATCTATGGGTACAATTTTAATTTTTTATGGAGCATTTGCAATTTTCTATGAAGCATTTGTATTTTATTATGGAGCATTTCAGTATTATTTATTGGTGCAAAATTTCACTTTTCAATAATTGATGGGTAACGTTGCACATTTTCATGAAACATAGGGGCTGTCCATAAACCACGTGGTCATTTTTTTGGGACATTTAAACCCCCCCCCCCCCCCCCGCGTGGTCATTAGTCCATACAAATTTTTTTATTTGTCCATACAAAATGGTCATTGGCCGAACCCCCCCCCCCCCCCCTCCTCATGACTACGTGGTTTATGGACAGCCCCATATGTTCATTCTTTATGGAGCGCTTTTTGATTTTCTGTGGAGCATTTGCAATTTGTTACGGTTGCAATAACCTTTTGCCCTTTTGAACTGCTTACATTTTTTTTCTGTATTCTTTGTAGACTGATGAGCACGAGGATGTAGATGGATGACTGATGACCCTAATCCAGTCCAGTCCAATAGGAATTTCCGTTCGTCGATATCCAAGTGTGAAGATTAGCTCATCTACACACGGGTGAACATCGACCTTCAAACAAAGTGGACAACTCGGTACCGGACTTAGATCGAGTGAGTAGTGCTGCTGGGTAGTGGACGGCCTTTGTGATGACCCGCTTTAAGCAATTTCAGTTTGGTGTTATCGTTTTAATTGCCCTTCAGGCAATTAATTAAATAAAGTATTACCACTGTGCTAACGGGTTAAGAAAAGTGAAATGTTTCTGACCCGTCTAAAAAGAAATATAGTGAAAAGAATATTTCTTTATTGTGAAGTGCTACTTCAATAGGTGGTGCAATTACTTATTCCATCGTTTGGTGCATGTAGGTAGTATGGAGCCATGAGAAACCTCCTGTGTGTGGGGTCGTCTCATCTCTTCTAGTGTTGTCGCTTACAGAGGAGGTGAGAACTTAATGTGGTATCCATATCAGCTATCGTTGTGCGAGTTTGGGTATCCGTTAAAGCCATTTGTAGGTAAACAGCTACAGCATTATATTGCAATAGTGGTCTGTACCAGAGTGGTTGTGATGAGACAATGAGAGACTGTACACTGTTGTTTTCGTGTGCGCTCTTCAATTGGCCTCTACTGCGTGTACCTACTTACAGAGGAACGCGTATCAGGGTGATATTGTGTTGTAATACAACTGTGCAAGCAATTGTACAGTTGTTTTGCAATTATGGGTCATCTACAATTATGGGTCATTTCCAATAGTATAGTGAATTGGCTAATATTTGTGGATGAATGACGTATAACTGTGATACGAGTGTATCGCAAATCATGTTATCGTATTTATATATATCTAAATATATAAAAATGAGTTTGAAGTCCCTTTGAGGCAACAAAACTCACGAACGGCTGAACCGATCGGGATGACTCTTGCAGGGTTTGATTCGTATTCATGGTGGCTGTGTTTATAAGTAAAAAAAGTTACGAAAATCAACTTCAAAGAAGAGAAATTGTAAAATTACTGAAATTGTTATGAGAGGGGAAGAGATTCAAAACGATCACAACGAAACCAATCTAGAGTGCGGTGCCAAAATGACTCCCTAGCAGTTGTCAAACAATCACAATCAAAATGGCAGTACAACGTCTGCCGGGACAGCTAGTATCTAAATATATATATGAAAAATACGGACACGTTACTTGGAAGAGTGAAATACCTTTGTGAACCTTTGATTTGCATGGGGTTTTTTTCTGGGTGTATGTAATATGTGCATCAGGAAATATCCCTGTATTTTTCAAATTGTTCACTATTTGGAATTTCTCTTTCATACATATAAACCTATATTGCATGTGTCTTGGCATGTGTTCATGGGAGAACATATGGCAATGGAGGTTTGCTCATTTGTTTGCAATATGAGAGTTCGATCGATTGCTTGTATTGTCAATTATTTCAATCTTAATATGAAAAGGTATAGGTTCTATACAATGTGTGATAATTTGCGTGCATGGGGTATCTTATGGGCGTATGGCATATGTACGCCAAAAATATCCCTGTATTGCATATTGTTCATAATGGTGTATTTATGTACCTTTTTTTTCGCTTTTGGTGCTCAAATTCTCTCCAAAAGTTAGTGTGTTGGTGAGCCAACTACTGATATAGAACCCTACAGAGCGGTTTGACTGAAGTTGATCATTCTTTTGATCCTGGACGTCATTCGTTGTGGTTCGATATTTCTAGCTAAGCGGTGATTTTATTTGAAAACATGGCTGAGCTTTCAGGTAAGCCCTCCGGTAGTTTCGTGCAGCATTCGGGGAATTCTTCGAATGTATTTACTGGACGTGCTGAAGAAGAAACTCTATGTGCTGGACATAAACTTCCGAGTGCGGAGCCATCGACCACAAATAGTGGTGATCCTGGTTTTGCCGCGATAGTGAAAGGCAAAAATTATGCGAGAAACCAGAGAAAGAAGCAAAACCGCAAGACTGCTTTGATCGGTAAAACTTCTATCTCTGGGGAAGCAAACAGTTCTAAACCATCATTGCGTTTGCAAATTAGGCTTGAAAAATGCTATTTTTCGAATGCGCTGAAGGATGAACTAATGAAGGGTTTGAACACTCTTTTATATCAAACGCCGCCTAATTCATTCATCCCAACATTCCTCGGTTCCGGGCTCAGATACGGCAAAATCTGGTTTTCTCCGGAAAATCAAGAAAGCTATGACTGGCTGAAACAGAGCTTGTTGTTGATCAATGAGAAGGCGGTGGTTGATTTCAAGTTCGCGATTGAACAGTACGATCTTCACCGAAACAGCATTTGCTTGCGCATTCCTTGGAATGCATCCGAAGATTTGAAACGGAACGATGTATTAAACCGTTTAGTTTTTCAGAATCCCAATATTCTGGCGAACTTCTGGGGGATCAATAAAGTCATACCGAGTGAAAAAGGACATCACCTGTTCTTTTTTAACATTGGTGATGATTCGTTGGTCCTTCTCAAAAAACAAAACTTTTTGGTAAACTATGGTTTCCAGAAAGTTTTTGTTCGTGTTTTATCGAATAAAACAGAATCTAATACTCGAAATGGCGCATCGTCTTCTACTGCGGTAGATAATGTGATGTCATCATAGAGTGTTGGGATTTGTTTATAAATCATTTTCAGTATCCCTTCGGGGGTGCAGAAGTGAATCGTTCTGGAAGGATTAAACGCGATTTTCACTTTGATTGTTGTGTTCGAATCCTTGTTTATTCTAACAAGTAACTCTTCGGGGGTGCTTGTATGAATTTAATCATCCCTTTCCCACTTCCCCTTCCTTTCTCCAAAATCCCCTTTTCCCTCAGGTAAGTGATGATCGGCTATGACGTGCGAGACACAAATCTCCCATTTGATGGAGAACGTGCCGCCTGAGCCAATATTCTGATACCATGACTACGTGGTTTATGGACAGCCCCATATGTTCATTCTTTATGGAGCGCTTTTTGATTTTCTGTGGAGCATTTGCAATTTGTTACGGTTGCAATAACCTTTTGCCCTTTTGAACTGCTTACATTTTTTTTCTGTATTCTTTGTAGACTGATGAGCACGAGGATGTAGATGGATGACTTATGACCCTAATCCAGTCCAGTCCAATAGGAATTTCCGTTCGTCGATATCCAAGTGTGAAGATTAGCTCATCTACACACGGGTGAACATCGACCTTCAAACAAAGTGGACTACTCGGTACCGGACTTTTCGGATGGATAATGTAGATCTTGCTACTATTGTAGTACATTTGAGATTGAATAGAAGGGTTAATAATTTGGCACTTTTGAGAGTACGAAGTAGTAAGAAGGTACAATGGGATGATATAGTATTAGTTGAAAATTCTTTTCTCTCATCACCGATAGCACAAAGTATTTTTCATCCGGTCACACAAGTATCCGAGTCCGGTTTTTTTTTTTTCTTATCATTAATCCATTAGACCCATGGGCTCAGAAGAGGGCCAATGCCATGTCAGCCACTCTCGGAGAGAAGAGCAACTGACGAAAAATTGCAAGTGCCAGGGCAGGGAATCGAACCCATAGCCATCCGTTTATGAAGCGAACATGTGGCCAACTGCACCGTGCGCCCCGGCACTTTGGTGAGATTCGAACACGATAAGAATATATTTCTGAAAGGAAGGTATTTGTCATATGTTTTTAAATGCTTATAAGGATTGTTTAAAACATTTCCACCGATTATTCAAAAATACTGACTGAATTTCTACCATAATTTCCTCCTGTGTACTTCCAGCAAATTGGATTGGTACCAGGAAATTCGGTGGGCGGGTCGCGTCATCAGGATGTCGGATAGCAACTCGACTAAAATGGTTCTCGAGAGTCATCCGACCGGTACAAGAAGACGTGGAGCGCAGCGAGCTAGGTGGGTCGACCAAGTGGAGGACGATCTGCGGACCCTACGCAGAGTGCGGAACTGGAGACAAACAGCCATGGACCGAGTGGAATGGAGGCGGCTACTATGTACAGCAGAGGCCACCCCGGCCTTAGCCTGATCGACTGCGACTGACTGACTGCTACCAGGAAATTCATTCATGCTCCCTTAACTTTTCGACATTTCTTTGATGCAGATCGATCATTACATAAAAGAACTACAGTTTTTAAGAAAATAGTGCACTCGATATGTGCCTGCAAGACATTTTCCCAAAATAATTGAAAAACAGATGGTCCGGTCTGACTGAACATTGACCAAGTAGCCTTTTTTTAGGCTTTCAAAGTGGTAACAGCAACTAGACAATATTTGCTCGATGCTTCAGCAAAAATATTCAGTAAACTATTGCATTTTCATCGACTTTTAGCGTTTTAAAAAACTGGTTCGTACAACGAAAGTAGTGCAAAAAGGCCATCTGCCATGGGGTAAGATGCCACTTCACGAAAACATTCAAAAATTACGTCCTTCAGTTTTTAGGCAATTTCAACTCCCTTTCACCCCTCTGTCCCGCTTCTTATTGTATACTCAATACATGGAGTGTCACCCCTCCCCGATGGTCGTCATATTTGAATGACCCCTAACATGGATAGCGTAGACATCAACAACCATGCGCCTCCATGTGTGCCTCAATCTCCTTGGAAACACATGGCTGGTAATGAAATCACCCGAAAACCTTAATTGCAAGCACGAAAATCGGAAGTTGCTAATTTCCATTGGGAAATCAAAAGCTTTTCCGTGGGTTTGGCGGCATAACTTCTAGAAGAATGTTTAATGCAAACATATCTTGACTCCATTCACCTATAGTACTGATCAAGTCCCATTCAGGAATGATTTTATGAGTTGGGCCATTTGGCATTTTGGGCTTTGTACCCCTACGCGGAGCTCGGCCACATTAAGCAAATGGACAATCAAGCTAGAGATTTACGTTTTATAACACCATTGTGTCGTTAGACCAGACCAGATCGCAAAGCTGAAAGTGGTCTTCGACGTATCTTGCGCAACCGATACAGGAGTGTCGCTGAAAAACTCTTTCATCTTATCTTACGCATTCTCATTCCACATTTTACCGTTATCTTTGACATCGAGGAGATATAGGTATTAACTAATTGGAATGAACCCAAACACTTCAACTGAAATTAGATCGACAAGCTATCCTGCAGCAGCCCGCCGTCATCCTTGATTGTGTGTAGTAAGTTGAGAACCTCTCCGCAGCATCCTAAGCAAAAAGTTGATTGAAATGAACAGTGATTATGATTCGTTTCATACTCCATACCAATACAATGGTAAAGGCCTTCAAAAAGCACGTTGTTTTTGAAATGGATCTGGGAAATTTGATTATCATTGAGGTTGTGCAAATTCCAAATATTTTCCTAACTTTAAAATGTTTTAAAAAATACGCTGTAAATTATTTACAATTCATAGTAGAGGAAAACGAACATTTTCCGAATCGAATGCATGTGATAATCCCTACCACCTGGATTTTCAAACCAACCACAAAAGCTGCGAGAGGAACAATCACTGTCAGCTCGTTTGCCACAGCAGGGCCACACTGACTGAGGAACGGGAAAACTGCATTAGGCAAACGTGATACTTTATCCTTGATTGACCCGGAATGAAGGTGCCTAGAGTACGCCAACAAGCTTCCCAACCGAACCACTCGTCGTGACGACGAGTGCCAGCCAGGTCTTCCCGGTTGAACGCTGCTGTCACAGAAGTAGCAGCAGCAGTAGAACCAACATTAATTAGTGGTTTTGCTTTCGCAGTGAATTCACGACGCCGCCATCGGCTTTGACCTGTCCCAGGGATACTGCTGGGCTGCATATCAAGCCTGACAGAGCCACGTGGAGGATTTCAGCCGTGCTCGCGTAGTGACAGAGTCATCCCCTCACACACGCAGAGAGAGAGGAAGATAATGTCAACTCTTGAATGGGTTTACCCTTCGAACCCAGCTGATGCCAGTGCAGCAGCCACATCAAGCAGACGTAGAAGTTCGCTGATCGGCTGGATGGAAAGTAACATTTGTCATGTTTAATTGAGTCAATCTGTCAATTGCAGCTCGTGTGGTCGGCAATCGTTCGTGATGAGATTTTGGTTTTCGGTTGACGTTTGAGCGAATGAGTGGATGTGGGGTTTGTCCCCGGGAATGCGTTACCTCATTAATGGGAATGCACATTAATCATTGTCCGGTGGAAAAATGTCTGAAGCTGGAGAGTTAAAATATCGAAATGATACTTTCAGATGTTGCACGTTGGTTATTTGCAGACATTTTTTTTGTGGATTTTCAATTCCAAATTTATAACGTAGGGTCTGGGACCATTTGGGCGGGAGCATCTATTTTGGGCACTTTCTGCTATAACTCAGTCAATTTCAATTCAATTGATGTGAATTTTTGTACATGGCTAGATTTTGTGCGTATTTTACCGTATTCCAAGAATCAAGTCAATTGTTAGAAAATTGGCTGTGTTACAGTAGCAAAGTCCCAAAATAGGTGCTCCTGACGAAATGGTCACTGACCCTACTACGGATTCAACAGTTTGGGGGCATAATTTGCTTCTCTTCTTCGTCACATTCGAATGTTCATGTTCATAAGCTTTATCACCAGCTACCATAACTCACTCACCTATTAGGCGTTAGACCGTTTGGGTTTAGAAGTGTAATGCAATAGATATATAGTGTTAATAAACATCAAATTCATACGAAAGAAGTGCGACCTGTGGAAAAATAATCTCAGAATTTCGAGTTGAACTTGAACTCAGGTTAATCACTACATCTTTGAGCCTTCTCGTGGTGTAGTGGTAACGCGCCAGTCTAGTGAGCAGGCGTCGTGAGTTCGAGTCTCACCGAGAGCACGAGTAACTTTTTTGCAAATTTATCTCCAATTTGTCCATTTCTCACTCACGCTCAGTCTCACTCGGTGTAGCTTTTGGAGTGAAGTACCAGTATAAGTCAAACCAGTATAAGCTCAAACCTGAAGGAGCTTCTGGGCTAACTGTTGAAGGATTTAATGATGGAATGCTTGCAGATATTCCTGGAGGAAGCCTTAGAAGAATTCCAGGAGAAACCTCTGAAGAAGTCCCTGAAAGAATTTATTCTTTTGAATGAATTACGCATTCTACCATTATCGATTTTTTTAGGCAAAGCCATTTAAAAACTCTGAGAGTTGCTAAGTCATTTTTGAGGAATTCCAGGAAAAACATAGAAGATATTGCTGGTGGAAACCCTGTAGGTATAGCTAGAAAAGTTACAAAAGAAATACAAAAGAAACCTCCGGCGGGCATATTTTGCTGTAAATACCTTTCAACAATTCCTGAAGGAACCCCTAACCACTAACACACTGATTAAGGAATTCTTGGAGGTAATTTTCTTAGATTTTTCCAAGAATCTCTGATGGCTTCGCCAGTTTTTCTTTAAAGTTTTTCTTTAGCGGAAAATTCTTCAAGATTTCACCGGATATCTCACAAAATAATCATTTAGATTTTTTCCCATTGTTTTTTTATAGTTTCTCCTAAAGTTTGTCTTGAAATTATTACAGAGATTTTCCTTACGATTTCTCCACAACATTGATGTGGGATTTTTCGACTGGAACTGGATCTTATTGCGTAGAAACGGCTATCTCAGTCTTAATTTACGACGATTTATTTTATTCTACCCGACGTTTCGGCCATGGGTTTTGGCCTTTTTCAAGGGAAAACTGTATTTGTACAAAGTATTTATTAGTTATAAATTAGTTAGTCTAGTCTAGTTTGTCTTACATTGTCTATCGTCCTTGTCCTTGTTACAATTTGCATTTGCATTTGTCAATTTATCCGGGTCATTGCTTCTGTAGGAAATATTGAAATTGACTTTGAGTACAATACAACACAAAACACATATCACGAATTTCTTACTTTTGTACAATTTTTGGGTAATTTAAATGATAATTTTGGTCAGAGTTTTGCTTACACATATAACGACTGTTTTAAAATGGTGAATTTCTGTCTAGAGCTTTATGGTTAATTGTGCTTTTATATTTTATGGTTCGTGTGTGTTTGTCGATTCTACCGTTCGTCGATTTTTTCTGCTTTGTCGATTTTTGAGAGAGTGTAATATACCTGCGTACGTTGTATTTAGGTTATCTACATCTGTTCTATGGTTGACTGTGTTAGGGTTGTTGGCTATGTGACACATTTCTAATATTGGGAGAGCTGATACTCTTCGAGCTCGGTCTAGTATGGTTGTTTTAGTCAAATCAAAGCTGTGTTCTTCTTGTATGGCATGGTTCATGAGTGCGGTTGTCTCTCGTAATTTGTTTATCTCTTGTTGTACTTCTTGTGTGTCGTTATCTCGTAGTCTTTGGTATTTGTTAATGTGTGTTTGATGTCCACTAATCCTAGTTCTTAATTGATTTTTGGTCATACCTATATATGTTTTGTTACAAACAACTCTCTACATACAAACTCTCTAAATATGTTGCATCCATCCTACAACAGTCTGCACACGGACACTACAACGTTTCCGACAGCTTCGAGTTTGCAAAATACGTGCCAACGGTCAAACTTCCGCCAGGGTATGTACTAGTTTCATTCGACGTCGTATCCCTATTCACAAACATACCCAAGGATCTAGTACTCAGGGACATCATCATGAACTGGCAAAGCATCAAGAAGGTCACGGACATCAATCTAGACCTCTTTCTAGAAATCGTAGAATTTTGTCTCGACAGTTCATACTTCTGTTTTCGAGGCAAGTACTACGTACAAACATTCGGCACAGCTATGGGTAGCCCACTGTCCCCCATACTCGCAGACCTTGTAATGGACACGCTACTGTGCACCGTTGTTAGACTAGTTCCGTTTCCAATACCCATCCTGAAAAAGTTTGTTGACGACCTGCTGCTAGCATTACCCATGGACCAGATACAGACGACACTAGACATCTTCAACAGTTATAACCCATATCTACAGTTCACAATCGAAAAAGAAAATGACAACAAACTACCCTTCTTGGACACGCTAATTACCCGACACAACGACCAAACACTCAGCACCACCTGGTACAGCAAACCTATTGCCTCAGGACGATTGATGAACTATCATTCTTTCCATCCAACTGCAATGAAAATGAATGTTGCTTCTAACTTCATTGAACGTGTAACGAGACTATCAACGAATCCAGGTGAAGAAATCCAAAAACACATAATCTTCCAAAACCTCCGCCGCAACAACTTTCCATCAGCCCTCATCAATAGAATGTTATGCCGCATACGACCAACCAACCTGCAAAACACAACGATTAATGACAGTGAAACACCAAATCGCATAACACCTGCAACAAGCTCCACAACATCGCCCATCCAACAACATCAAAACACTCCATCATCACCATCCAGCAACATAATACCACCAGTCTCCAGTCCGACGTTCCAACCCAGCGAAACCATAAATTCCAACCAGCAGAATCAATCCATCCAACCAGAAATGCAGCAAAACATATCTCCACCGCCAATTAGATACAGGTCCGTACCGTTCATCCCTCAACTGTCAACAAAAATAGCCCACACCCTCAAACATGACTATCCTCATCTAAAATTAGCGTATCGTACTATCAAGACAACCAAAAATCTACTTAGACCAGTAAAAGACCCAGTTCCAAACATGAAACAATCCCAAGTAATATACAACATTCCCTGTAAAGACTGTAACAAAACATATATAGGTATGACCAAAAATCAATTAAGAACTAGGATTAGTGGACATCAAACACACATTAACAAATACCAAAGACTACGAGATAACGACACACAAGAAGTACAACAAGAGATAAACAAATTACGAGAGACAACCGCACTCATGAACCATGCCATACAAGAAGAACACAGCTTTGATTTGACTAAAACAACCATACTAGACCGAGCTCGAAGAGTATCAGCTCTCCCAATATTAGAAATGTGTCACATAGCCAACAACCCTAACACAGTCAACCATAGAACAGATGTAGATAACCTAAATACAACGTACGCAGGTATATTACACTCTCTCAAAAATCGACAAAGCAGAAAAAATCGACGAACGGTAGAATCGACAAACACACACGAACCATAAAATATAAAAGCACAATTAACCATAAAGCTCTAGACAGAAATTCACCATTTTAAAACAGTCGTTATATGTGTAAGCAAAACTCTGACCAAAATTATCATTTAAATTACCCAAAAATTGTACAAAAGTAAGAAATTCGTGATATGTGTTTTGTGTTGTATTGTACTCAAAGTCAATTTCAATATTTCCTACAGAAGCAATGACCCGGATAAATTGACAAATGCAAATGCAAATTGTAACAAGGACAAGGACGATAGACAATGTAAGACAAACTAGACTAGACTAACTAATTTATAACTAATGAATACTTTGTACAAATACAGTTTTCCCTTGAAAAAGGCCAAAACCCATGGCCGAAACGTCGGGTAGAATAAAATAAATCGTCGTAAATTAAGACTGAGATAGCCGTTTCTACGCAATTTCTCCACAACTTTTCTAGTATTTAAACAAAAAAAAACACTGTTCTTTCAATAAGTTATCCTAGGATTTTCTAAAAGTTTTTCCAAGAATCTACAGTCTTGATTTCTTACTAAACTTTCATTCAGTATTTATGTTGTGGATTCCCTCACAAATTTATCCAACAGATCCTAAAGTATTTCTACAGAACTTCTGAAGGAAACTTCATGAAGACACATCTGAAGAATTTTTTGGAGAAATCATTGAAATAATTCCAGAAGAAGTTCTGAAAAAAATTAAAAAAAAAGTTCCGAAAAGAAGTTCCAGAAAAAGCCAAAATTACAATTTTGGATATATTGTTGGAAGAATCTTTGAAGAAATTGTCACATACTGCTTAACAAGATTCCTTGAAGGAATTTCCAGAGAAATCCTTGGAGAAATTCTTGGCTGCACCCAGGTTAGGAGGTTGGGTTTCTGGAGAGATGCTACAAAGATGCATTTTTTAATAAATTCTTTGATGAAATTAAAAACAAAACTCGAAATCGATACAATCCTCGAAGAATTTTCCGGAGGAGTTATCGATGGAATTTCTAGTGGAATCAAAGAAGAAATTGCGGAATAAATCCCCGGAAGCATCTCAAAAAAAATCTGGAGTAATCCCAAAACTAATTTCTGGAGAAGTTTTCAAAATGGTTCCTAAAGGAATCCGCAAACCAACAACTGGAAGAATTAAAAAAATGAATCTCCAAAGGAATTGGCGATGAAATCCCCGAAGGCATTCCCGGATCATTATCCGACAGAATCCACGCAGAAATTCTTGAAGGATTCACTGATGATATTCCCGGAGGAATATCCAAAGAATTTTCCGGAAGAATCTCCATAAGAAATCCTGGAGGAATATCTGCAGGGTTGCAGGAATTGGCAAAGATATTGCAGCAGGAGTCTCAAAAGGAATTCCTAAAAAATACTTGAAGAAACTTCTGGAAAATCTCCAAAGGAATTCCTAGAGATATTACTAAAGAAATCTCCGAACAAATTGCTGGATACTTCGTTTTGAAGAGATCTCCGATGGTATTTCAAGAATAATTCCCAAAGAAATTCATTGATGAATACACAAAAGAATTCTTGGACGAATCTTCAAAGGCATTCATGAGGGAATCTTCACCGAAATTTCTGGAGAAGCACCGAAGGAATTACTAGATAAAACCACGAACGGATTGCCGGAGGAGTACTTGAAAGAATTCTTCAATAAATCTTCAATAGAATTTTTGGAGGAGTCCTCGATAGAACTTTTGGAGGACTCTTCGAAAGAAGAGGACTACTGGGTGGAAATTCTTTGAGCCATCAACGGACGAATTTTGAAAGATATACGTGGAAGTTAATCCGGATGAATTTATGGTGGAATGCGTGGATGAGTCCCTGAAGAAATAATCGAAGGCAATCCTCGGCTATTACCTGGAAAAATTCCAGGACCATGAGGAACACCCGATAAACTACTTTGAATCCTCTGAGGAATCTCCAAAAGATTTGCTCGAGAAGCTCTTGAAGAAATTCCTAAAGGAATCCCCGCTGGAATTTCTGGAGAAACCCCGATTGAATTTCTGGAGGCAACCCGGAAGAAATTATCGGAGGAATCCCTAGAGAAATTTCTGAATGGATTCCTTATGAAATTCCGGGAAAAAGTCTTAAAAGAATCCAAAGAAGAATATGTTGAGCAACCCTAGAAGAAATCCGCAAAGTATTCCTGGACGAATTTCCAAAGGAATTCCTGGAGTTATCGTAGTTAAAAATCCATTTATGAATCCTCTAGTAAGATGCTGGAAGCGTACTTCAAGTAATCTCTGGAGGAGTCCCTGGAGGAATCCCTGAAGGAATCTTTGAAGGAATTCTTTTGGGAAACCCTGGAGAAAACCATGGAGGACTCTCTTTAGAAATCCCTGGAGAAATTCTTGGAGGATTCTCTGATGGAATCCCTGCAGAAATCTCTGGATGAGTCCCTGGAGGAACTCCTGAAGGAATACCTGGAGGAATACCACGAGAAATCTCTGGATGAGTCCCTGGAGGAACTCCTGGAGGACCCCTGGAGAATTCTCTGAAGGAACCCAGGGAGGAATCCATGGAGGGATGCTTGACGGAATCCCTGGAGGAGTCTCTTGAGGAACCCCTGGAGAAACTCCTGGAAGAATCCCTGGAGGAATCCCTGGAGGAATCCCTGGAGGAATCCCTGGAGGAATCCCTGGAGGAATCCCTGGAGGAATCCCTGGAGGAATTAATGGAGGAATCCCTAGGGGAATCCCTGCAGGAATCCCTGGAGGAATCCCTGGAGGAATCCCTGGAGAAATCCCTGGAGGAATCCCTGGAGGAATCCCTGGAGGAATCCCTGGAGGAATCCCTGGAGGAATCCCTGGAGGAATCCCTGGAGGAATCCCTGGAGGAATCCCTGGAGGAATCCCTGGAGGAATCCCTGGAGGAATCCCTGGAGGAATCCCTGGAGGAATCCCTGGAGGAATCCCTGGAGGAATCCCTGGAGGAATTCCTGGAGGAATCCCTGGAGGAATCCCTGGAGGAATCCCTGGAGGAATCCCTGGAGGAATCCCTGGAGGAATCCCTGGAGGAATCCCTGGAGGAATCCCTGGAGGAATCCCTGGAGGAATCCCTGGAGGAATCCCTGGACGAATCCCTGGACGAATCCCTGGACGAATCCCTGGAGGAATCCCTGGAGGAATCCCTGGAGGAATCCCTGGAGGAATCCCTGGAGGAATCCCTGGAGGAATCCCTGGAGGAATCCCTGGAGGAATCCCTGGAGGAATCCCTGGAGGAATCCCTGGAGGAATCCCTGGAGGAATCCCTGGAGGAATCCCTGGAGGAATCCCTGGAGGAATCCCTGGAGGAATCCCTGGAGGAATCCCTGGAGGAATCCCTGGAGGAATCCCTGGAGGAATCCCTGGAGGAATCCCTGGAGGAATCCCTGGAGGAATCCCTGGAGGAATCCCTGGAGGAATCCCTGGAGGAATCCCTGGAGGAATCCCTGGAGGAATCCCTGGAGGAATCCCTGGAGGAATCCCTGGAGGAATCCCTGGAGGAATCCCTGGAGGAATCCCTGGAGGAATCCCAGGATGAATCCCTGGAGGAATCCCTGGAGGAATCCCTGGAGGAATCCCTGGAGGAATCCCTGGAGGAATCCCTGGAGGAATCCCTGGAGGAATCCCTGGAGGAATCCCTGGAGGAATCCCTGGAGGAATCCCTGGAGGAATCCCTGGAGGAATCCCTGGAGGAATCCCTGGAGGAATCCCTGGAGGAATCCCTGGAGGAATCCCTGGAGGAATCCCTGGAGGAATCCCTGGAGGAATCCCTGGAGGAATCCCTGGAGGAATCCCTGGAGGAATCCCTGGAGGAATCCCTGGAGGAATCCCTGGAGGAATCCCTGGAGGAATCCCTGGAGGAATCCCTGGAGGAATCCCTGGATGAATCCCTGGAGGAATCCCTGGAGGAATCCCTGGAGGAATCCCTGGAGGAATCCCTGGAGGAATCCCTGGAGGAATCCCTGGAGGAATCCCTGGAGGAATCCCTGGAGGAATCCCTGGAGGAATCCCTGGAGGAATCCCTGGAGGAATCCCTGGAGGAATCCCTGGAGGAATCCCTGGAGGAATCCCTGGAGGAATCCCTGGAGGAATCCCTGGAGGAATCCCTGGAGGAATCCCTGGAGGAATCCCTGGAGGAATCCCTGGAGGAATCCCTGGAGGAATCCCTGGAGGAATCCCTGGAGGAATCCCTGGAGGAATCCCTGGAGGAATCCCTGGAGGAATCCCTGGAGGAATCCCTGGAGGAATCCCTGGAGGAATCCCTGGAGGAATCCCTGGAGGAATCCCTGGAGGAATCCCTGGAGGAATCCCTGGAGGAATCCCTGGAGGAATCCCTGGAGGAATCCCTGGAGGAATCCCTGGAGGAATCCCTGGAGGAATCCCTGGAGGAATCCCTGGAGGAATCCCTGGAGGAATCCCTGGAGGAATCCCTGGAGGAATCCCTGGAGGAATCCCTGGAGGAATCCCTGGAGGAATCCCTGGAGGAATCCCTGGAGGAATCCCTGGAGGAATCCCTGGAGGAATCCCTGGAGGAATCCCTGGAGGAATCCCTGGAGGAATCCCTGGAGGAATCCCTGGAGGAATCCCTGGAGGAATCCCTGGAGGAATCCCTGGAGGAATCCCTGGAGGAATCCCTGGAGGAATCTCTGGAGGAATCCCTGGAGGAATCCCTGGAGGAATCCCTGGAGGAATCCCTGGAGGAATCCCTGGAGGAATCCCTGGAGGAATCCCTGGAGGAATCCCTGGAGGAATCCCTGGAGGAATCCCTCGAGGAATCCCTGGAGGAATCCCTGGAGGAATCCCTGGAGGAATCCCTGGAGGAATCCCTGGAGGAATCCCTGGAGGAATCCCTGGAGGAATCCCTGGAGGAATCCCTGGAGGAATCCCTGGAGGAATCCCTGGAGGAATCCCTGGAGGAATCCCTGGAGGAATCCCTGGAGGAATCCCTGGAGGAATCCCTGGAGGAATCCCTGGAGGAATCCCTGGAGGAATCCCTGGAGGAATCCCTGGAGGAATCCCTGGAGGAATCCCTGGAGGAATCCCTGGAGGAATCCCTGGACGAATCCCTGGAGGAATCCCTGGAGGAATCCCTGGAGGAATCCCTGGAGGAATCCCTGGAGGAATCCCTGGACGAATCCCTGGAGGAATCCCTGGAGGAATCCCTGGAGGAATCCCTGGAGGAATCCCTGGAGGAATCCCTGGAGGAATCCCTGGAGGAATCCCTGGAGGAATCCCTGGAGGAATTCCTGGAGGAATCCCTGGAGGAATCCCTGGAGGAATCCCTGGAGGAATCCCTGGAGGAATCCCTGGAGGAATCCCTGGAGGAATCCCTGGAGGAATCCCTGGAGGAATCCCTGGAGGAATCCCTGGAGGAATCCCTGGAGGAATCCCTGGAGGAATCCCTGGAGGAATCCCTGGAGGAATCCCTGGACGAATCCCTGGACGAATCCCTGGAGGAATCCCTGGAGGAATCTCTGGATGAATCTCTAGAGGAATGACAATGATTTTATTGCCCTTTTCAGGCTATACCAGTCGGCCAGTATGTCTGAAATAGACGTAAAAACTTGAAGTATTTTTAGGCAAAGTACGTTTAATTGGCAAATTGAGAGATAAATTTGTGAAAAAAATTACCACTTGTTTTGGTGGGATTGGAACCCACGACTCCGTTATCGCTAGTCCGGCGCTTTAACCAACTAAGCTTCAGAACAAGTTACAACCTTGCAGAATAGAAAGTCAAACTGGATTCGAAGCACCACCCTAACCGGGTCCGTCTTTTACAACTTTATCTCTCTTTCGCGCACACTTGTTGTTCGTAGGCCGCGAGAGTGCGGGAGATTGGCATGAAAAAGTAGCATTGTTAATTCAATTTGGTCGGTAAGTCCAAATACTAAGCGATGGCATAAAGTTTTTTAATTTCAAATTGTTTGTAGAAGAAAGCCCGTCAGAGCAAAAAAAAACACTAATAACACTCAGAAATTGCTTCAGAAACTCTTCTATATACATTTGTTCTTCAGAAATTTTCCAAAGGGTTCATTTAGTTTTTGAACATCCTTTGGAGATTTCTTCAAAATATTTTGTCGTGGGTTCTTGTCGGAAATCTTCCAGAGATTCCTTCGGGGATTTTTTTTTTCAGAACATAAAGTATTCCTTCAGGATTTTTTCTAGGGGTTATATTTCTCGAGGAATTCTTTTAGAAAACATTTGTTGAGCTGCTACAGAAATGTTTCCGTGAATTGTTCTAGAAATTCTTTTAAGTCCTCATCAGAAAATCTTCTACTTGGCAATTGCTCCATAAATTTCTCCAAGGATTGCTTTATAAAGCTTTCCATAGATTTTATAAGTAAATCCACCATAGAATCATTAAGATTTTAGAATATCGTCAAATGTTTTTTTCTCAGCAATTTCTTCTTTTTTCCCTGGATTTTTTTTCGTCTGGCTTTCTCCAGTTTTCTCAAGTTTCCATGAAAAGTGTTTTTTTATATTCTCCCATAAATAGCTCGCTCCGTGATATTTTCGGTGCTTTTTTTTATAGACTTCTACACTCTTAAAAAATTAGAAATTTACACGTGACGTAAACCATCAACGTACATAAACATTTTTCAAGACTGAATGGCAAATTTGACTCAATTTTACATCCATCATGTAAGTTCGAGTTGGTTGCACTAGATGTCAACAAACCTATCTGACCAGATAGGTAGAAACAGCTGTACATTTATCATTTGTCTCTCAACTCGGTGATACAGCCTAGAGGTATAGTGCGTGCCTCTCAATCAGCAGACCAGAGCTCGAATCCAGTTCATTGTTTTACTTATATATGTTTTATCTCTCGCTCCGGCTCTAGCGATTGCTAGCTCGACTTTATTTGTGATAAAAGGCGTAAACTTGTGTCAAATTGGCCGCTCCTTTTATGTGCATCCAAGTGAACTTAAATTTACATGACTTTTTCTAAGAGTGTATGAGTTATTTCTTGAATGTTTTCCAAAATTTCTCCTGAGTTTCTTCGCTGGTTTTCGTCCAGAGTTTGTCCCGGGGTTTTTCTTAGAGATTTTCGGAGTGTATCCATGAATTTTCTAAATAATACAAACCACAGCTTTTTTCCGAGATGTCCCAGTTCTTCTCAGGATTTCTTCCGAAGTTCCTCTTGAGATTACTCCAACAGACCATTGCGGAATTTCTCGCAGAAATTACGTGGAATCCTTCCCAAATTTCTCCAGGAATTTACTTCAATGAATTTTGTAGGTTATCTCAGGCAGAAGATTTTTCGAGAAACACTACACTGAAACCTCCATTTAAGTCGAAGCATGACTGATCGAAAATAATTTTTACCGTACAAGCAATGACAAAACTAAAGACTTTTATATTTTTTAACACTTTGCATGACAAAGAAGATTTGTCAAAAAATATAAAACTGTATAGTTTAGTCATTGCCTGCACGGTAAAATTTTTTTTCGATCAGCCATGCTTCGACTTAAATGGAGGTTTCAGTGTATTAGAAAAGTACAGTACTGAAATATTTTTTTTTTTAGTTTTCATTTTTGTGTATTTTAACTATTGCTAATTCTACACTAAGTGCTGAACAGAATAAAGTACGCATTGACCGATTTACATACAAAATGCTTGAGTTTGAAAAATCTGTATCTTTAAGAGCACTTTAAAAGAACTCTCGCGAGAACCTTTTTGAAATAACCCGGATGAAGCTCTTGTTGAAATCTGGGGAGAAACTCCAGAAAAAAAAATATTGAAATTTCTTTAAACTTCGGGAGAAATTCCTGGAGCAACTCCTGCAGAAAACTCGTGAAAAACTCCTTTTAAATGCAGGAGAAACCTGAGTAGAAATCCCAGCAATAATTTCTGTAAATACTCTAGAAATCTTGGAAAAATATCATGGATCAGTCTCATGAAAAATACCGGGAGAAATCACGAAAACCTTCAAGAGAAATTCCGAGACAAACTCTAGGAGAAATTCTACGACAACATCTGAAGTATATTTTAGGATAAAGAAGAAATAATACCACGAAAATTTCTGTGAGCATAATGCAGGAGGAAAAATCCAATGAGAGACTCTGAAAGCTAACATGGGAAAAGATCATGAGAAAATATGTAGTATCCCCATAAAAAAAACTCCAGGAGACAATATTTGGATTCAGAAATCCTGCAAAAAAATCAAGGAATTATTCCGGAAAAAACTGTTCGAATATTGGGAAAAAATGTCGATAGGAATGCGAAAGAATCTTCGAGAGGAATTTGATAAGAAATCCCAAGAAACAGGAGTAAAAAAAAACTGAAAAAAATAAACTCGTGGAAAATTAAAAAAATATATATTTTTGAGAAGGAAATTTCATAAGCTTTGATCGCTGAAATTTTAGGAATGCACTTAATTTTCGTTCCTGAGTTATGGCAAATTTTGTGGAAAATGGCCATATAATATAGGCTTACATGGTCATTTTCACCTAATTGACCATAACTCAGTAACGAGAAAAAGTACATTCCAAAAAAATCAGCGATCAAAGCTTATAAAATTACATTCTCAAAATTATTTTTTTGAAAATTTTCCGCGAGTTCGGACATAGTTTTTTCGGATTTTTTTATGAATTTTCTCAACGGTGGAAAATTTTGTGGAAAACTACATATTTTTTTTTTGATTCCTGAGAAAATTTTCTTTCATTTTCATAAAAAAACTTTGTTTCTACGATGCTTCGTTCTTGAGTTATGGTTTTTCAAAGAAAAGGCTTTTATGGCACATTTGGACATTTTTCAACAAAATTTGCTATAACTCAAAAACGAAAAATAGTGCATTCCAAAAATTTCAGCGATTAAAGCTTATGAAATAACCTTCTCAAAAATATTTTTTCGAAAATTTTCCACGAGTTCAGACATAGTTTTTCCGGCTTTTCTTTACGAATTTTCCCAACTGTGGAAAATTTTGTGGAAAACTTTTCCCAGTTCATATTTTTTTTGGATTTCTGAGAAAATTTGCTTTCGTTTTCTAAAAAAAACTTTGTTTCTACGATGCTTCGTTCTGATTTTCCAAAGTGAGTAGTGTCAGGGGAAAACAAAAAATTTCGACCTGAATTTTCCTCATTTTTTTTTTGTTCATATATCCATGAGCCCTGCCTGTGGAAGAAGTTTCATGAAAATCTGAGACCCTTCGGCCCAATTTGTACGATAATAAAAAAAAATGCCCAGGTGCGTGCCAATCCGGTTTCACAAACATCAATCCAATCGAATAAAAGCAATACTCCGAAAACGGCAGACCTTCAGCACGAGTTGCACTATCCACAATTGCGTGCTTTCAAATGCACTCAAAACTATCGAATAACCAATTTTGATCTCTAACCTAATTGATTTTTTTGCACATTAGTATACAGGTCACATCGAGTACCGCCATTTCTCTGAACTTTTTGCCACACACTCACACAGCAATGACAAAAAAATATCCAATCAAATCCTCGTTAGCCGACTACTGGTGCCACGACATCCTAAAAGTCAAAAACAAAATCGAAAAATGTCATCGAGTGCCACCGGGTGGCGCAAAAGTGCATTCGCAAC
This sequence comes from Aedes albopictus, assembly GCF_035046485.1. Classification (NCBI taxonomy): domain Eukaryota; kingdom Metazoa; phylum Arthropoda; class Insecta; order Diptera; family Culicidae; genus Aedes; species Aedes albopictus. The sequence goes on along the minus strand of NC_085138.1, from coordinate 424,437,768 downwards.
CGCCCCATCAATTCGGCAGGTCAAGTTCATTCCGGTTAATTTAGCCTAAACTGTGGAGCACACAAGCACACGCACCCCTCGACGGGGTCACACAACGCAAACTTTGTTCTGTGCAGTTTGGTCTAGCTGTGGGAAAAATCGGAACTGAGGAACTATAATCACCAGTGACGTACACTCCCGATCAAAAGTTTATGGTCACCCCTCAAAAACATGTCATTTTTTTAGGCCCATTTCTCCTCCAATTTGCGTCCGATTTCAAAACTCTAGGTTTCATTCGCAAGATAATACGTCAAAGAAACTTTGAACATGATTTAAAAGAAACTTTTTCAAAAAAAATATATGTAAACTTAAACCAAAATTGCCAAATTTTCTAAAAAATGAATATAAACTTACGGCAGTGTCGCTGGAAATTGGGTCGACCAAATTTAAAGATGAGAGCGGTAATATAACCCATTTTCTACTAGCTTTCAACTGCTTTTTACAGAACTTAGCTAAAAAATCTTGAAAAAAAGTTATTAAATAAATTAACTCTTCATGTCATCGACCAAAAGTTTGGGGTCACTTTCGTAAAACATGGAAAAGTGATTTGGTAATATCTTCGTCATCTATAGTTCAATATTAATTCTTTTTGGCTCATTTCAGAGATAATCAACTGAATTAGCGTTTGTTGTCTTTAACTTAAAATCCTTAAAATTTTTGTATATAAAAATGTTATGTAAAGTTAACACATTTCACCACACTTCAAGAAATGGGGCAACTTTACGTTAAGTTTTAGTATGTAAATTTCAACAAATATGTGTGGATCAATGTCTATGCAGTAAGTATCATTCATTTTGTTTCAAATAAGCCAAGAAGAATTAAAATTGATTTTTTTTTATTTATTAATGACACTTTACACTAAAAAGTGCATTCGTGTCAATTAAAATTGAATGAAAGATATTAAAGATATCAACAAATCACTTTTCCATGATTTACGAAAGTGACCCCAAACTTTTGGTCGATGACATCAAGGATTAATTTACTTAATAACATTTTTTTCTAGATTTTTTAGCAAAGTTCTGTAAAAAGGAGTTGAAAGCTAATAGAAAATGAGTTATATTACCGATCTCATCTTAAAATTTGGTCGACCCAATTTCCAGCGACACTGTCGTAAGTTGATATTCATTTTTTTAGTAAATTTGGCAACTTTGGCTTAAGTTAACATCAATTTTTTTTTTTGAAAAAGTTTCTTTTAAATCATGTTCAAAGTTTCTTTGACTTATTATTTTTTGAACGATACCTAGGGTTTTGAAATCGGACGCAAATTGGCGGAGATATAGGCCAAAAAAATGACATGTTTTTGAGGGGATGACCCCAAACTTTTGATCGGGAGTGTAGGCAGTTGGAAATGAAGCAATCCCTCACGGTCACAGATATGGGTAGAACATTGAAAAAAAGGGACGAATTGCCTTTTTCCTAGCTGTTGTCCTTGCTCTCAAATCAACTGGACACGCCCATGGCCAAAATCGGAAGCCTTCGCATAACTCGAGTGCGGGTACCCGAAGTACCCCACTCCTACGCGGTGTGCAGCCCGGCCGACCATAAAGTGCATTTAGCAATTTAGCACGTATTGGATAGCGTTCTGAATATTGAATTGCCAGGCAGTCCTAGGAGAAGCGAGCATCAGCGTTGAGGACCGTTCAGTTAGAGACGACAACGACGCCGCCAACGCCTTCTGGTGTCGATTGGCTGCGATTTCACGTCTCCAGATTGTCGCCTCAGTCGTTTCGGCACCGTTGTCGTCTTCCTAACCACTATACGCTGTCATTGGCGGCCGGCACGGTGAGAGATAGTGTGCTTATGATCTGCTTCGATTGGCACAATCCACTTATCCTCTAAGGGTGCGAAGGAGGGGTTGTCACCAGATTCAATCAGCACGGGTTGGAGATGATAGTGAAATTTCCAGTCAATTTTTCTCGATTGAAGTGGCGTCATAATAATGATTTTATCCCCCCAGAAAGGGTATAATTGAAATTGAGCTTCCTTTGACGTCTTGTTGTGCACTCGCTGTTTGGAAATAGATGAAGCGTCATTTCGTTTAGTTGGCGGCATGAGTGTCAGTTCAAAATCACCTATCTTTTTTCTTCCTGCCGGCTAAGCAGTTATAATTTTTTCTCCACGCTATTTTTTGAGATGTCATTCGCAGACAGCTCATAGTTTCAGACAGGTATTTTTTCCAATCCAAGATGATGTCTTAGGAGAGGTGACAAACGAATAGATAGGTAGAACGCTAACGAAGAGTAATTTCTGATGATGCAACAGCATTTGGAAAACGGAACGGCATGTCATCATTGCAAATGAAGTCAGCTTTTTCTTTGCATGACTGACAATGAATCAAAAAGGTCAATTATCCTGTTCTTATCTCTCCAACGATATTACTCATCATCACTGTGAATCTCCTTTAACTATATCCCGAGATTTTCCCATTGGGTCTGAGTGACAGTTTTTTTTTCATCTACAATGTGAGGCAATTATAGAAAATCGAGAAAATCGGTCGAAAATTGAAAAACCTTGAGATGCATTTGCTCAAGTGCTGAATTTAGATGTATTCAAGTTGCATTTACCATCTTGTGCTGACTTTTCCAACTCTCTTAGTAGAACATTCTCTTCGAATAAGTGTAATTTGTTTTGTACTTTTTAATTCCGCCCTATTTTGCATATCCTTTGACAAAGGATAAGCAAAATAGGGCGGAATTAAAAGGTACAAAACTGATTGCATTTACCAGATTTTCTTAGATTGTACTAGAATCTTTAAGACAACAAAATGATAGTCTGACTGTGACTGTACTTTAGTAAAATAATTCTTAATTCATGGAAACATCAGTTTGAGCATGAGCATGAAGGCCCGATTGTATGACATTTGTCAGAAAGCCACATGCCAGAATGCCACTTGCCAGAATCAATTTGTCATAAGGGGCTGTCCATAAACCACGTGGTCATTTTTTTGGGACTTTTCAACCCCCCCCCCCCGCGTGGTGATTAGTCCATACAATTTTTTTTTTGTTCATACAAAATGGCCATTGGCCGAACCCCCCCCCCCCCCTCATGACCACGTGGTTTATGGACAGCCCCTAATGCATCATTTGCTAGAAAATCATTCTCCAGAAAAAGCTTTATTTATCAGAATAAATGTTAATTTTACGTTTGGCCAGGTTCTTGGCCATATTGATAGCCTTCTTCAGTGTGTGAGCGTTGGTGATCTTCTATTTTTAGGCGACAATGGCGTCTGCCACGTCAGGTTTCAGGTCAGTTTGGGGAAGGGGAAGGAAGTGATGATTGCAATCGTTTGAATCTACGTCAGACCGAATATACCTCTGCGTCTGCACTAACTTATGCGGATGTCGGGTTCACACATTGGTGCGTGGATGCCAGACGTAAGGTGATAGATTAGTGCGATTATTACTATGAAGCTTAAGCGGTATAGTTTGCTTGATTGTATAACTCGTAGGCGTTATCTGAGAGATTAACACTGTGCTGTGAAAGTTGGAAAGAAGGGAAACGGTTTTTCAACCGTTTCTGGTTCTAGCGATGGCTATAAACAAATGAATATCCCTTTCGGTACAGAGCTCAAAAAAGTGAACTTTCCATACAAATTGCTCAACTTTGGCTGTCCTGAACTCTAAAATTTTCCAAAAAAGCAACAATTATTTTTCCTCATTTGAAAGAACTACTCTTTATCTTTCGATTTCCAACTTTCACTACCTAGATAAATCGGAAATATAAAATACGTGACAGATCAAACTTTTTCATGTTATAGGCCAATAGCCATAAGGTTATTAGGCTGAGTGGACATATGCCAAAACGGTGATCAAGCCACATTTGTCACCCAGGTTGTATTTTTTAGCTCCATATATTGTTAACACCATATGCGATATTCACTTCTTTCGAAAAAGGTTGTTTTTTTCATAACATTGGCTTTTGGCGGTTGAACTGCTGAATTTTCCATTAAACAATTTTATATCAAATGTTTTTTTTTTTTTTGAATTGTTGTTTTGTGGCAATCAAACTGCTAACTCTGTAGGAGATTTGCCCTTCTTTTGATAGTAGACTGTTTTTTTTCATATTACGCTGCTTAAGAATTGGCAAACGACAAAACTGTTAACTTCATCTGAAATTTCCCTACTTTCAAAAATGGACCATTCTTACGAGTGACATCGAATTTTGAAGTGGCCAAATTGCCATCCCTTTCAAAAGAGGTGTTTCTTTCTATGAGTCAAAGGTTGTTCTTTCAAGTTGCTGCTTCAACGTGCAGTATCATCATCGTCCGCGACCATAAAGTCTCAGGTCTTTCTGACGAAGCACTCAGTGGCATAAAGTCCAAACATACAAATGCGTCACGTAGTCCTAGGAAAAGGCACAAATTTTTGAACTTTTTTTCAAACATTTTTTAAAAATGCGTCATAAGAACCAGCCGCTGCATTTTAATTGATGGTCTTATTGCTAACTCTATAGTTTGTTCTCCTTTTATAATAGGCCAACTGATTATTCATTCTTCAAAACTTTTTTACTTTTTCTCAAAATATGCAAAACTGTCAAAGCCTATTATCCTATCGGAATAACAGGGTCTAACATCTATTAAGCCCAATTATAATTCAGCCGAATTTTCTTCTGCCTAATCACCCAGCATAGATAGAGCTATAACAAAGTGCATATGAAAGAGTGACTTACACTAGTTTACAAAATAAAACGAAAGTCGTGAACTTCTGTCAACGACCAAAATTTTTGAAGCAAAATTAAGCGCTGATTTCGAAACCGTGGTTCAAAAAATTTAAAGTAGAACAGTTTTTGAGTTTTAGCTCAATATCGAGTTATACAACTTTTTAAAATATGGAATTTAATAAAATTCAAATATCTTGCGTTTTGTTCAACCAATTTTTAATCTATTTCCCGTAATTAAAAGCTGAATATAATACTATTCGATCATCTGAATGCAGGTTTTGCGTCAGATTGATAAAATTCATGATATTGGCGAGTTTTGGGAACGATCTCCTTAAATTTTAGCAAAATTTTCAAAAATATATGAAGAAGTGTATTTTTTTTTTGAATAAGAAGAAACAATTTAAAAATTCTTTCTCAATGTTTTTTTGACGAGAGACAGTAAAAAATTCAGCTCAATCGGAGCAGTGATTACGGAGAATGAGGTGTGTGAAGTGAGCGACTTTGCTTAAAAATAGAACAAAAATCGATTTCAAATCATCAACCTTGTATGGAAAGTCGAAAAAATTTCCGCTCTACTGTAATTTTTTTCCTTCGCGTATTCGAACTCAGGGCATGCTATACCAAAAACGATCATCAGCTTACCGAGTTCAAAAATACTGTAAACTAGTGTTATTTACACCATTTCCATCACAAATTTTACCTTCTTTGAAATATAGGCTGTTTCTCATATTTAGTTCAATCAGAAACTTTTCCTTTTTCAATTAAAAGATGTTTTTTTTTAATGCAGTGTCCAAATAACAATTGGCATAGCAATTCGTAATAATTCCACCAATGATTTTATTTATATAATACTAGGGCCGTTCTTTTCAAACTGTTAGATAATTAGATATTTTCCTCCATCTTTTCGTAAAATACCCGTAGGATCACATAATAAGAAAACGTTTTTATTTACTTCATTATTCATCCCTTAAATTTTGTGTTATTCTTTTAAAATATAACACATTCTCTGGAAAAAAAATCATACAGTTTCTGCTCCTGGTTTGGTAGAACAATATTGACGGCTATTGTATAAAATATATAATTCTGGGAAGTTGTCTATTCTGGCAAACGGTTTTCTGATAAAGCATTCCAGCCAAAAAAAAAATTGAATTTTTGAAGGAACTGCTGGAGAAGTTGCGGGGTAAATACTCGCAGGAACCTCTTGAGCATTCCTGCAAGAAACACTTGAGGAATTACTGAAAAAAGTGCTTGAGTGGTTTTTTATGAAACTTCTGAAGGATTTGCTAGAGGAACTCCTCTACAATCTGTTGAGGTTTTTTTTTTTTTTGAAGTTTCAGGGTAATTCACTGTGTTTCCAGATATTTCAGAGTATTTTTGGGGGACTCAGAGGGGTTTTAGAGAGCTTCAGAGGCTTTCAGGTGGGCTTCAGAGTGATAACAGGGGATCCAGGGGCGTTTCATGGTGCATCAGGGCAATTCAGGACGTTCACGATGTTTCAGATGAGCCTTAGCGGACTTCATAGGTTTTCAAGTAAATTTTCAAGGGGTTTCAAGGGGTCCCAAGTAACACACTTATCACATAATAGTCACGGCGGCGCAGGTTTTTGTTGCGCGGAAGTCACTGTCACTTACTTCTTTACTTACTGCCTCGAAGTAAGTCACAATGACTTCTGCGTAAAAAAAAACCGCGCTGCCGTGACTCTTCTGTGACAAGTGCGTTACTTGACATTTCAGAGGCATACATAACTAGTTACTTATGAAAAGTTTAGGAGACTCTTAGATAAAGGTTCATTGCGTGCACTGTCTAAATTATGCATTTTCCTCGTACTTTTGTGAGCACAAAGCGGGCTGAAAATGATTCTTAATTTTATTTGAGAGTGAGCAAGCAACAAGAAGCATTTTTAATCTTGATGGACCGCTTGATTATCAGATGTTTGCTCTTGAAAATTAAAATAAATCGCAAGGCAGTTAATATGGCGGCCATATTTTGATTCTTACCAACGTGTCTTTGAAAAGTTCCAACCTCTCCATCCCTCACCCTTGAACACGCTCTAAGCTCCTCTTAACTGCTATTGCTGCTTCTTTCCCGTAAACTAACCTTATCTCTAATAAGCACTCTCCTTAAGCACTCTAACTGTTCTGAACACAATCGAATTCTATTTAGGTGATGTTTTCTCACGATGAAGGACCTTTGCGTCCACTTTCTTGTAGTTTTCCTCACGTTTTTGCGCGCTCAAATTTAGAGATCCATCAAACGAACTGGGATGAAAATGTAATACAATGTTTTTTTTTACGAGAAAGGATACTAGATAATCGAGTGTGTGATCTTGAAAATTGGACTAATTGCCCTGAATAGTTTTCAGCAAAATGGGTTCTACCTAAATGGAGGTTCCAGTGTTCGAGATATTGCGTCGCGTGTCCTGTTTAAATGCTGTGGTACGAAGAACGAATATTTTCGCAATTCCGCTGGTGGTTCAATCGCTGCTGCAGTTGAAAATGAAAACCGGAGTGAAATGTGTGCCTGTTATCTTGCGGTTTGAATAACACGCAGTTCCTCAGTACATGTTAGTTTTTTTTTCTGAATCCAGGCATACTAAACAAAATAGTAATAATAAAACATCCTTAAAAGCATGCGTAAAGTTAAAATCGAGACCATCCAGATAGTTATTTTTTCGGTTGTTCCGTTGATGAGGAGAATCTGTCACCTCTGAAGCCACTCATAGTGCATTTCTAGATTAATACTTGTGTTCAAAAGAAGTGCTTCCAAGTTACAATGTGAATAATCAATTAAAATCACGGAAAATTATAACAACTGCAATTAGAATAACTTGAAATAAATGTTAAAGTGTGCACTCAAAATGAAAACTTCTACCAGAATAAATGTTAAGCCAGCTTGCTGGATTTGGCTTTGGCTAGGACAAAACAATGGATGTCAAGGCCACAATTTCAACCAAAATGACAGAAATTTGGTAAAGAGGGGGTTAATTTGTTATATCGCCTAAGCTTTAGAGCTAGGACATATGACAAAATACTTGTCCCATTCTAGGATTCAAGAGGGCATGGAGTGACATTAACTTTCTTAGCCAAGACACTCCCAACGTAGTTGTAGTTAATCCCACCTTTCACGGATCGGTTCAAACGAGATGTCCCCATTTCACGGTTTTGATGTGGAATCTAGTTCGAAACGGATTCTTACAGTAATGCTCAACAACATCGCTACAAAATAGGCCTGGCCGCTTTAATGCTTGCAAACTATCTGCAATGCACGGCGACCATTATAAGAAAGACAGATGAAGGAGAGCAGTCGATCATATCATTTTCCAGGATTCTTTCAACGAATGGCTGAGTATGCGTAGACTAGTCCAGCAAGTCTGAGGCAGCAAGTATGGCAGCCAGGCTCCTCCTTACACCTCACTCCCTTCACCCCAGTCATGGAATAGCGTGGAGGTTGGGGAACCAATTCTCCCATTTTTTCTTGTTTACCTTGTAGAAATGCACTCAGGTTGCTACTTGTGGTAGACAACCCTATTTCTCATTCGTCGAGAAGCACTATTTCTAATTTTTTACATTATCTTTACAATGTTGTGCCAAAAAGAAGCACTCACTGCACTTTTTTATATCCGGCAAGTACTTCACCATTTTTTTTTAAATCACGTTTTAATAATCATCAAAACTACATAGCACTGTGATAAGTTGATCAATTATTTAAAACTACACTGGAACCTCTTTTTATGCACATGGCTGGGACTGCATAAATTAAAAATGTGCATAAATTAAAAAAGGCATAAAAAGAGGGAAATTTATGCATAAATTAAGTTTGGGCTTTAATTAGAAAATCTAGTTTGCGAGAACAGATCTTGCTCCTGGGCAGATGAGGTGGGGCTAAGGGGGTTTCCAGAATGTTCCCAGAGAGCCCAAAACGGGGGTTCCAAGGGGCTTCAGGGGCGTTTTAAGGGGTTGTTTCGGGGGATTTGAGGAGCCTTACAAGGGTGTTCTGTCAAGATTTCTTGGTGTTTTCATGGGATAACGGAGAATTCTGGGGTATTTCAATAATATTAAGTGGGTTTCAGGGGCGTTTCAAGGGGCTTTAGGGGCAATTCAAGGAATCTCAGGAGACTTTAAAGGGCGTTGCATGAGGTTTGAGGCGCGATTTAAGGTATTTCAGAGTCTGCTCTGAAACTTCCTGAAATGCCTCAAAAATCCCCCTTGAACCCCCGGGGACCCCATGTAACGCACCTGAGAGGCTCCTAACACCCCGAAAACTCCTCCGTAACGCTTCCGTAACGCCTCTGAATCACGCCGAAAATGGTCTGAAAGATTTTGAAATTACTCCAAAATCCCCCTTAAACCCCCTCGGATCCCATGTAACGCACCTGAGAAGCTCCGAACACCCCGAAAACTCCTCCGTTACGCATAAGTAACGCCTCTGCATCCCACCGAAAATGCTCTGAAACGTCTTGAAATGCCTCTAAAATCCCCCTTAAACCCCCTCGGAACCCATGTAACGCACCTGAGAGGCTCCGAACACCACGAAAACTCCTTGTAACGCTTAAGTAACGCCTCTGCATCCCTCCGAAAATGCTCGGAATCGTCTTGAAATGCCTCTAAAATCCCCCTTAAACCCCCTCGGACCCCATGTAACGCACCTGAGAGGCTCCGAACACCACGAAAACTCCTCGTAACGCTTAAGTAACGCCTCTGAATCCCACCGAAAATGCTCTGAAACGTCTTGAAATGCCTCTAAAATTCCCCTTAAACCCCCTCGGACCCCATGTAACGCACCTGAGAGGCTCCGAACACCCCGAAAACTCCTCCGTAACGCATAAGTAACGCCTCTGAATCCCACCGATAATGCTCTGAAACGTCTTGAAATGCCTCTAAAATCCCCTCGGACCCCATATAACGCACCTGAGAGGCTCCGAACACCACGAAAACTCCTCGTAACGCTTGAGTAACGCCTCTGCATCCCTCCGAAAATGCTCGGAAACGTCTTGAAATGCCTCCAAAATCCCCCTTAAACCCCTTCGGACCCCATGTAACGCACCTGAGAGGCTCCGAACACCCCGAAAACTCCTCCGTAACGCTTTCGTAACGCCTCTCAATTCCGCAGAAAATGCTCTGAAACATCTTGAAATGCCTCCAAAATCCCCCTTAAACCCCCTCGGACCCCATGTAACGCACCTGAGAGGCTCCGAACACCCCGAAAACTCCTCCGTAACGCTTCCGTAACGCCTCTGAATCACGCCGAAAATGATCTGAAACATCTTGAAATGTCTAAAAATATCCTCCTAAACCAAAACCCCTAAAAACGCCTCCATAACGGCTTTGAAACCAGCCTAAAATGCTCTGAGACTCCTGAAATTACTCCGAAATCCCCTTAAGACCCACTCGGAGCCCATGTAACGCACATGAGACCTTCGGAAACACCCAAAAACGAACCTGTAACCTTCATTTGCTCTCATCTGTAAACACCCCCCGGTCGCCGTTGCAGTAGTTCCTGTCATTATTAAATATTCTTATGCACAATATTGGTTCTGAGTAGCTTTCCCTCTTTTTATGCAGGGCATAAAAAAAGGTGCATAAATTAAAAGTGCATAAAAAAAACATGCATAAAAAGAGGTTTTAGTGTATTCCTACTTTCGCCTAACCAACCGTTTATCGCGAAAAGCCTACGCGTTTTCCACTTTTGTGGTCGAAAACTCAAATCAATTTTAATTGCGGTTCGCTAGAACGGAAAAGCGTACCGTGAAACTAAGTGGTGTTGTTCAACGTAAGGTGAAATTGATCAATCCGCTGTATACGTTTATCGCGAAACAAGGCTTTGCTTATCATTGTAACTATTTTAAATATCATACTGCCAATATGATTAGAGTATGACTATGAGTTGAAATTTCATTTATTAATATCATTTATTAATAGTTTTTTTTCAGTCAGAGAGAAGAAGTGCGAGAGTAGGGAGGAGAGAGTTGTCAAAAATCGTAAATAAAACGGTACACAATGGGATCAATTTAGACAATTTTGGGCAAAGCATTAATTTAAATCATTTTGCATATCTTTTATAGGAATAAATTGTGTTGGTGAGCAGATTTAATAAATCATATTTGTGCAAAAATTCAAAGGTATAACAGCTTTTAGGTGTGGCTCTTTCTGGCAGATTTTTTACTGTTTGCTTGACTAAATTACACTTCACTGAGCGCCGTCTGCTTTGTTTGTTTTGAGTGGGTGGTTGAGACGGTGATTGGAATGGGAGCGAAGCTTATTGTTATGATCTCCCGCAACCTTCACCTTAAAGCATGTGCCCAGGGAAGGGTCAGTGTCAATCGGCGATTTGTGTCGGCTAAGGGAAAAAATTTTGGTGGTTCGGCTGCGAATTAAACTCATGATCATCACAATACAAAGCGAACTTGTGATCCTCCCGACTACGAGGCCGCGCCCTAGACAGATATTCGTTGATTTTGAAACAGCGTATCATTGAAGCCGCAACTTACTGGAAGTAGCAAAAATCAGATTCACAAGATTTCCTGGATTTTCATCACGAAAATAAGGTTTATGGACTTGAGCCACTTGGACTGAACCATTTTGCATAGGTCTGCAAGCATTGATCGTTCCTGATCTTTTATGCTGCAGATTAAGCTGAGCTATCCAAATCGTAGCCACTACCAAAACTTGACAAGGTCAAACTCACAATCACAGCACAAAAAAGAAAACCAGCCATAAAACCAATTGAGTATCGGATGAAGAACGCGAAGAGACATAGAGTACGCCGTGTAAAACGCATAGGGTAATTCGCTAATTGTTGAACATTGCCCAAATGTTGAACAGTTTCTGAAAATTTTATTATAAACTAGCTGTCCCGGCAAACTTTGTCTTGCCAAGCTGTGGTGGTTTGACAACTGTTGAGGTCATAACGTCACCGCACTCTAGATTGGTTTCATTTCGATCGCGTTGATTTCCTTCCCAGCTCATAAAAAATCAGTACTTTATCAATTTTCTTACATTTTTCAGTTCATTTTTGTAACTTTTTATACATATAAACACAGCCACCATGAATACGAATCGAAACGTGCAAGGGTCATGCTGATCGGTTCGGCCGTTCGTGAGTTTTGTTGCCTCAAAGGGACTACAAACTCATTTTTATATATATAGATCTAGCTTAAGTAATTTTCGCTCAACGTAAACGTATGATGTAGATGCGTATACATGTGTGTCAAGATATTGCTCCAATTAAGTTACAAAATTATACATATTTTACGTCAAAAATATTGATTGCAAATTTTGTACCGCTGATGACACGAAAACTGCACAATTTTTAAGATTATTTTTAAGAAATTGCTCTTACGAAATAAGCTTAGATGGCAAATCGACCACAAATATCAAAGTCACTCCATAAATACAAGAACTGGAAGGGTGTCCTTAACAGTTTAACATTGTTTAAAATCACATTTTCATTGTAATTTCATTTAAAAAAATGTTTTTCTCATCACACTATCATTATGCATCTCGGATCCAATTGTTGAACACTGACATAACCTACGATGGCATGACTGCCAGATTTTTTTTCCACCTAACCTAATCTTGCATGTCATGGGGTTTCAAGGCCGTTCCAGGGGTGCTGCAGAGGGCTTCAGGATGATTTCAGGGGTTTTCAATGGGTTTCAATGGCGTTCCAGAGGTGTTCCAGAGGGATTCAGAGTGTTAAGGTGGTCCCAGGAGTATTTCAGGGCGTTCCAGCGTTTAGGAACGATCCACGAGTTTTCAAGGGATTTTAGAGTCATTGCAGACGTGTTCTAGGGGGTTGAGTGGGTTTCATGGGTATTCAGAAATGTTTCAGGGACTTTCAAAGGCGTTCTTTTCTTCAATCGTTTTCGCTTCTAATCAACTCTTTTCAGTCATTTTTTTTACATCTAGTCATGTTCAAAACGATTTCAGTCCACTAGAGCTCTTTTCTCAAATAAGAAGCGGTCCCCTGTCATTTGAATAAATTGCCACTCAACACGAAAAACCCGGAAAAATCTACCAGAGTGAAAAATTATCGGATGTCGGGTCAAAGTCGGGTCGAATTTTATCACATATTGGACCACTGTTGGACCTGCATCCGATGACTGTAGGGTCTATGTTAGGTTTGGTAGCCAAAATTAAAACAGGTCAATGATAGGTTGATGTCGGGTTATACGTCATCAATTACGAACAAAGCTCGAACCGTTCAACAATTAGCGAGAATCGTCCAACATTAGGATGAGCTAGCTCAAGGAAGCGTTCAACATTTGGGTAACAGCCTTCTCATACAAATGTTCTATTTTCTCTTACAAAATAGAATGTAAGGGAATTTAAATTCAATGGGAAGTAGAAGGAATGAATAGATCTAGACGTTCACTGGATATGTTTCAAGGGAAGTGGAATTATTCACGGAAAAATATCCGAAAACAAAAATGCCTTACTAACCGTTCAACAATTTGCGAATTACCCTAATTCGAAACCAAATAGGAGATAATCGAATTTATCGTTGTTAGGTTGATTATCTAGGGGAAACGCAAGGTCAGCTGAACCATGACTCCGGTTAGTGCAATAAGGGCAAAATGTTGTGGAAGGCGCTCTGGTACTCCACATTCCACAAGCTCTGTTGGCGATTTTGTCTTATTAAACCTCCTAACCAATAATTCCTAGGCACGGTAAGCATATATATTAGCGTGGGTTTCTCAGATCAAAGCTTTTTTGGTTCCGTTTCGGGTCCTGAGTATCTTTGCAAAATTTGAGCACGATCGGTTGCGTCTACACTTTGCGCATCGCAATTGAAATTTGTATGGGATTTTGTAAGGGAAAACATACTTTTTGCATTTTTGTTATAAGTTAAAAAAGTTTGTCTGAAACTTTTTAACCGATACTGTAAAATGATAGCCTAAGATGTTCTGAAAAACTTTGTTGAAGGCCGCAAAGCGATCCGATGCTTGTGAAAATAGTTATTACCAACGAACCGCATGCATGCGTTTATGTTTTAACATATAAAGGAATAACAATAGCAACAAAATCATGCTGTTTCACCAAGCAATGCCAACACTATAACTTTTTTCATAAGCATCAGATCACTTCGCGGTCTTCGACAATGTTTTCCAGGACACCCCAGGCTATGTTTTCACATTATCGGTTACATGGTTTTAGAAAAATTCGAGCTTGTCATGACAGAAATTCAAAAAAGTGTGTTTTCCCATGTAAAACCCCATTTAAACTTTAAACGCGATGCGCAAAACGTAGACATAGCCGATCGTGCTCAAATTTTGCACACTTATCTGGGTCCTAAAATGGGATCAAAAAAGCTTTGATCTGATGGGATATCATTGAACTTTTCGTTTTTCCATATAAACGATGACCCTAATATATATAGTCGCATAACAGCAGCAAATAAAAGCCACTGTTTAGTGAACTCTTACAATCGGAACAAAACCATCCATAAAAAATTGAGACAACCATTACTGACAGTACACAGCTATCCGGGCCGATCAAGAAGAGAAGTTAATATTGAAGATTACGGGCCCGAACTGCCGAAAAAAACGATAACTGATGATACGCACAAAGCTGGATTAAAATCAAGTACTCGCATCGCAGACTAAGATTCTACCTCGTTTGTGATTAATGGCTAGGACAAGTAATGGTCAAGTAAAACTTTTGCAATCAAAATTACTTTAGCGTTCGCAGTTGATAAGTAATTCACAGCCAAAAAGATTTGCCAACAGATGGCACTGACATGCGATGCTGTCAGTCATGTTGTTAATTTTCCGTACGGATTAATATGTCGATGTACTATTCCGTGAGTAAAAGTGACATTTCTCTTTATTTTTGTTTCTTCTTTCGCACCAAAGACATCAGTGTGCATTAAGCTGTTAGTACACAGGGGCCTTAGGCCTATAGTACACAGGAGGAAAGATTTGGAAAGGGAAGAACTCAAGATAAAACATCTGTTTGAAGTGCAACGGAATGCGGAAGCACTGTGGTATGTACTCAAAAAAAATCCGCAACTCTGCCGCTGCGGCAAAACGCAATGAGCGTGGATTTCCTGCGGTTAATTTCAAAACAACTTCAGTTTGGTGAATAAGTTTGTTTCCTGGAAGAAAGTAATTATGTGAGAATCTGCCGCATTGCTTTTGCTCTGTCTCATTCTATCGTTGGTAATTGTGGGACGATCTTGGGAACGATAATGGGGTTATAGAGAGAAAATTAGTGCAGTAAAAATCCAAATATTTTAAGAACGAACAACCTGGTCAATCCATGAGATATAAAGAAGTTAATACGGAAGGAAATTCCAAGAATTCCATTCTCATAAAAGAAAGTAATGATTTTATAGGAGTCCGTGTATTGTCCGAGATTCTGCAGGAAGCGGAAAATATTATTAAAAAAAAAACGAATAATTCGGCGATGCTCCTCAAGTTCTTCGAAGAAGCTGTGGGCTCAAGAGAAGCTAATGATTTCAATAGAATGTTCGGGAGTTCTGGGAGTTTTGGAAAGATGGTGTGTTTGAGTTCCTCACGAAAATAGCTCTTAATTCCAGGAACAAGCTGGTTAGTTCTCGAAAATTCCTAAAAGAGTTCTATCAGGAGTTCCTCCAGGAGTTCTCCGGGAATTCCTCCAGAAGTTCCCCGGGCTTTCCTCCAGGGAGTTCCTCGAGAATTCCTCAAGGAGTGTTCCGAAAATTCCTCTAGGGATTTCCCAGGAAATCATCCAGAAATTCTCATGTGAATCCTCTAGTAAATCCCCGAAAAAACTTCCGAGAGTTCCCGGGTATGCCTCCAGAAGTTCCCCGTTAATTCTTTAAGGAGTATATCCAGGAGTTCCACAGAAATTCTTCCAGGAGTTCTTCGGGAATTCATCAAGGGGATTTTCGAGAATTTCTGCAAGAGTTCCCCGTGAATTCTTGTAGGAGTTCCCCGAGAATTCTTGCAGAAAATCCCCTGGAATCCCCCAATGAGTTTCCAGGAAATTCCCCCAGGAGTTTCCCAGGAGCTCATCTAAAATTACCTCGGTAATTCCACGAGAAGTTCACCAATAATTCCACCATCAATTCTTCGGGAAATTTTCCAAGAGTTCCTCTGAAATTCTCGTGCAATTCTTCTAGAATTCCTGCAGGACTTCTCCGAGAATCTTCGGATGGATTCCTGGAGAAATTTACCGGAGAAATCCCCTAAGCAATTTCTTGAGCAATCACCAGAGGATGTTCTGGAGCAAATCTCTAGAAATTCCTTCTAAGATTTTTCCAATAATTCCTCCGGAGATTCCTCCAATAATTCCTCCGGAGATTTCTCCAGGAATTGCACCGGAGATTCCTCCAGGAATAGGAGATTCCACCAGAAATTACTGCACGAATCTTTGGGGGAATTCCTGGACGAATCTCCGGAGGAATTTCTGGAGGAATCTCCGGGGGAATTCCTGGAGGAATCTCCGGAGGAATTTCTGGAGAAATCTCCGAAGGAATTCCAAGAGGAATTTCTGGAGGAATTCCGGTAAGAATTTCTGGAGGAATTCTGGGAGGAATTTTTCGAGGAATCTTTAGAGGAATTGTTGGAGAAATTTCAAGGAGGTATTTCTGGAGGAATCTTCGGAGGAGTTGAATGACGAATCTCCGCAATATTTTTTGGAGGGATCTCCGGAGGAATCTTCGGAGGAAACTTCGGAAAAGTTCCTGGAGAAATCAGCAAAGATAATCCGGAGGAATCCCCAAAGAAATTCCTGAAGGAATCCTCAGAAGAATTCCTGGAAAAATTGGCGGAGATAATCCAGGAGAAATTTTCGGAGGAATTCCTGGAGGAATCCTCGGAGGAATTGCTGGAGGAATCTCCGGAGGAATTCTGGGAGGAATTTCTGGAAGAAGTTTTGGATGAATCTCCGAAGAAACCTCCGGAGGATTTTTAGGAGGATCTTTTGGAGGAATCTCCGGAAGGTTTTCCCCGAGGAATTTCCAAAAAAATCTCCGGAGGAGTTCCTGCAGGAATCTCTAGAGAAATTTCTGAAGGAATCTTTAGAGGAATTATTGGAGAAATCTTAAATACTGGTTGATTTTCTGGTGGAGCACCTGAAAGAATTTCTAGAGAATTTTCTGTGAAATCTTAAGGAAAAACCTTCGTACGGAATGCCAGAAGATTCATCACAAAGAATCCTTTGTGGATCTTCATTAAATTTCCATTCAATTCCCTGTGAAGCTTTGTCCCAGTATTTCTTCAAGAACTCCATGAACTAACCGTCAGAGACCCAGCAGAATTCCTCCCACCGCAGTGCGAATCCGTAGTCTGGATTTTACCCAGCAGCCCACCCAAAAGTTATAAATTAAATCATTTTCCCCACACGTACGCGAAAAAGTACATTTCAATTTCAATAACATTTTCTGAGGAAACGAACGTCAAGTCCAAATCGTAAACAACCTGGTGCCCTTTTCTTTCACATCCTTCTTACAGCATCGTTTCGTTAAAATGCTGTCAGTTAAACAAATGTCAATATTACTTACGGAAAAAGGAGGATTTTTACTTGAGCGCTCTACTTGAGAGCTAGAAACTAAGCTTAAAGCAGGGTGATCCTCCTTCAAATTGACTATGCAATATAGCAATGGTAGGAGTGATTAGGAGGTCTGAAGTGAAGAGGAATTGTACTATCATCACACGGTCGCCCTTACTTACCTTACCGGTCAGACCAAGGCCTGACTGTCCTCTGCTGTACGTTGGAGTCATCTCCATTCCAGACGGTCCATGGTTGTGTGCCTCAGTCACGCACTCTGAGAAAGCTCCACAAATCGTCCTCCATTTAATCAACCCACATAGCTCGCTGCGCACCACGTCATCCTGTGCCGGTCGGACTGCTCTCGAGAACCATTTAAATCTGGTTGCTATCCGACATCCTGATGACGTTATGATGATTTTCGCGATGTGAACGATCGACTGTGAATTTTCTCAGCAGCTCGTGGTTCATTCGCCTTCTCCAAGTTCCGCCTTCCATCTGAAACCCGCTGTGCGCAACACCTTCCGTTTGAAAACTCCAACGCCGAACTTTGTTCAATCGTAAAATTCTGCGGAGTCCACAGTGTTAGTTCGGTTTTCTGCCAAAATGGGTCGCAAAATTTCTCTCTGCTGATTTCGTTGTCGGCGGACACCAGTGAGCCCAAGTACACGAATTCCTCAACCTCCTAGATTTCGTCATCATCGACAGAGATTCGAAGTCTAGTCTAGTCTAGTCTAGTCTACACATACACAGTCATTCATCATCGACAGAGATTCGAAGTGCACCTAAACTATTTTTCATGAACTACAAACTTTCCAAGTACCACATCATTCGGAGACCTACTATATCGATTTTCTATGGAATGGTTGCTCTTGAAATTGGTCACAGTCTCAATTGCATTCCATTCTCTATACAAAAGAAACAGCCAACGACTCCTATCAGTCGAGACAGAATATTCTGAGCCACCGACTTGTATGCGCAGTTCATGTTTTCGCTGTCTTTCTACAAAAAACGACATCGTTGACGACGCTGGCACAACGTTGTTTATTATGCTCCGAAAATGCTACGTTGTTGTTCTTTGTGATTCCAATTTGAATAATTTTATGTCGTGCGTTTCCCAAGCAATCCGGTGCGGTGTGATGCGGGGTGGTGGCCCGGTTGGATGATTCTCCGTCTGCTGACTTCATCTGACTCTCAATGCTTGCTTACTAACTTATGACGATTAGGTTTAGAGCGAGGGGAGTGTTCGCTGTTTTTCGTCATCGCAGCCAACAGTCAATTGAATTCCGGTGAGGGTGGCGTGTCTTTTTCCTGTCTGAGACTCAACGATATGGATTCCGGGGAAATTCACTGCCCACTTAACGCAGAAGTGGTGGGGTGGAAGTTCTGTTGAAGCTCACCAAAAAGCATAAACAAAACCGCACAGAGAACACCGGAACATCTGACAGGGTGGGTTTCGTGGTTTGGAGAAAATTGAGGGAGAAGCAAGAATCGCGAAATTTATGCTGATTTTATGTAATTGTTAATTTAGACAAACATATTGGAAAATCGCCAGAGAATTAACGTTTGCCTCTATGCACAGATGGTGCTGGAAATGCGAACAATTTTCCGACTAGGGGAATTCTCAATTAGAGCGGTACGACAGTGGAAGTAAAGTGAGAAATGGTTTAATTTCCCTAAAGGGAAATTTGTTCTGTGTCTGGACATTTCTGTGCGTTTCAAACAGGCTTCAAGTGCATGAGCTGCTCATTGTGAGACACAAAGAAAAACATCTCACGCACATTGATGTGGTAAATACATGCGATGAAACTGTCTGCTGCTCACGTTTGGTTTGTTTGTCGCATCGCACATTTTTTTGATTATAATGTGCCGCGCGACATCACCTCTCATCGCATTTCCCAACGCATGCGATCCATGTGTATTAGTGGATATGATACAGTTCATGATACATGGCTCATGAGCTTGTCTCATGTGCTCTCACATGTACCGTCCAAAACATCGGCTTGAACATTGTTCTATCCATCCTATCCATAGAGTAGGCACTTACCCTTTTGCCTGTTTGATCGAGCTAGGTTTTTGGTAATGTTGTACGTTTTACAACGGTGAAGGCACAGACAAACAGACGTAACACTCTGATAATTCCCATCGTACACCGATTTAACGGCATTTTTCAAAATTTGATAGTTGGCCAACTGCCCAACCGTGGCGCTCGCATAGTTTTTGTTCGAGTTTGACGTTTGCTCACTACCGCCACCTAGTTGGTGGTCGGCCAAACATAGTCGTTTTAGCATTGGGCGAATATGTTTCCGTGACTATGATTTGAATCGAAAAATGTTCGAAGTGTTACGTCTGTTTGTCTGTGGTGAAGGGTTAATAATATTGGCTGTAATATCGATATGAATCGATTAATATTTGGGGAATTGACTTAACAGCGTATACCGCTGACTAATTATTATCCTGATTAAACGTCGTCTTCACCACACGGAGCCGCCAAACTACCCAAATTTAAGTTCTTTTGACGCAACCCCATAGTTTGGCCCAATAACTCAAATTTGAGTAAATCGAATAAACTCACACTAGGTAGTTTGCCTTTAACTCCAGCAAAAAAATATACTCAAGCGTAAGTAAATTTAATCCAAACGTGAGTTTTTTCAACCTAATTTTGACAAAAACGGCATTTACTCAAAATTGGCTTATTGGGCCAAAGTACCCCCGGTGGGTCGATGCAGCTCGCTTCGTTTTTGACAACATCGGTGGGGGAGAAAGAGAAAACAACCTAATTTTGGGTAGAAAGTTTAATCGATATACTTAGTTTTGAGTAAAATAAACTCAAAAAATAGGTAGTTTTAGTTCTCCGTGCAAGGAAATGCTGGATTATTTTATTCGCAATTTCGTGAAACATTTTAATATAATCAGATAATCATGACTCACGCAGCTCTTTCGTTTATTCTAAGGAGATGGGTGTATGACCTAAAATGAGTCTATATTATATTATATAGCAGCGCCAAGTTTCATTAGTATTTCCTTTCCTCCCTCCAGTTAGACCACAATCTAACGCCACGTCCATTCTCTATAACTCAGAAAGAAGCACTTTGACATTCCCTTGGAATGGTCATACAGTTTTAGGACAAAAGGTTAAAGGGCAGAAGGTCGAATGGAAAAAGCTCAAAAGAACAAAAGGTCGAATGTACAAAAGGCCAAACGAACAGCAAATTGAAGTACTCTATGTTGGCATGCAGTGTGTCTCCCTAATACGTAAAATTCTTTATCGGGGATCATTACCAATTGTAAAGCTGTTGTAGAAATTATTTGCTTTTCAATAGCTAACATTTGCATAGCAAATTTATCCTTCTTTTGTTCATAGGCTGTTCCTTCAAGAAATACTCCACGGAGTGCTTATTTACTTAAAGTAAGTCACAGTGTCCTCTATGTAATCAAAACCTGTACTGCGTGACTCTTCTGTGACATGTGTGTGGCTTGAAAGAGTCCCTGGAGGACTTATTGCTAGAATTCCTGAGTAACTCCTGAAGAGAACCTGAAGGAATCCCTGGAAAAAATAATGAGCAACTTCTTGGAGAAATACCACGAAAAATTTCTGGTGAAATCCACACACAAAACTCGGAAGGAAATCTCTGGTGAAGGAATCCTAGGGTAAGTCCTAAAACAATCGTTGGAGGAAACCCTTGAGGCCTTCACCCTTAACACCCTTAAGACCAGTGCTGTCATGGTAAAATCAGAGCTGATTACTCAAGATTTCCAAATCTCAGCGCCCTCTATACAGAGATGCCCCCGTAGGAATGACTGTAATGACTGAAATTTTCACGTTTTTTTTGTAATTTTTGAGGAATGGGCATTCTTGCAGCTATTGTTTTTATGAGTTCAACAATAATTCTTCTAAAAATTCCTCCAAAAATAACTATAGGATTTATTCTTTCCCCTGTACTGCTCAAGTATATTCTCCGTGACGTCTTTCAGCGATACTGTCAGAAATTCCTGTTGGGATTCTTTCACGGTTTATATTTTTTCCGGAACTTTTACAAAAGAAGATTTTTGCAGGATTTTCTAAAATAATTCAAGCAAGATTTGTTCAGAAACTCTTACTGGGATTTATTTAGCGATTATTTAGGAACTTCCTTCAAGGATTACTGCGAAAGTTCGTGCATGTATTTTTTCATGTGTTTCTTCAAACATTTCTGTAAGAAATGTCTTAAGATTTCTCTAAAAAATTCTTCAAAAAATGCAATTTCAGGAAAAATTATTGACAGAGATTTAGACATTATTTCATAATTTCAGAGATTCAGTCTAAAAATTCTCTAGCGGTTTGTTTTGGAAATGAAGATCTTTTTTCCTGGAATTCTTTTCTTCTGAATTTCCGTATGTCTTATTCCATATAATGAGGGATTTCCTGGGGCATTTATTTAGAACTTCCACTAGAAATTTCTCAAGAATGGCTTTTTAAGAAATCTC
The DNA here is from genome assembly GCF_035046485.1 of Aedes albopictus. Taxonomy (NCBI): domain Eukaryota; kingdom Metazoa; phylum Arthropoda; class Insecta; order Diptera; family Culicidae; genus Aedes; species Aedes albopictus. The sequence continues at coordinate 424,416,130 of NC_085138.1, read as the reverse complement.
CTGTAATATTTCTGTAAAAATCTCAGATAATAGTATACAAATGAATCTCCAGAGAAATGTTTGAATAAAAAACGCCGGGAAATCTTTGAATAAGTTGAAAAACTTCCTAGAAAAATACCTGTAGAAATTCCCGCAAAGCCTTGGGTGAAATTCCTAGAAAAGTTTATTGAATAATCTTTACGAAAGTTTCTAAAAAATCCTTCAATAGAATTTCTAAAAGAGTCTTTGTGGAGAAATTTCCAAAGGAATTTTAAAGTTTTGTTTTATAAAGGAATCGCTGAAAGTATTTCTGAAAGTATTCCCGAAGCAATTTGTGGACATATTTCTTAAGAAACTCCTGTGGGAATATTTGAAAAAAAAAAACTGGATAAGCTTCAGTAAAGATCCTTTGAAAAAAGTCGAGATAGAGAAAGGAATCATTTCTGAATAAATTCCTCAAAGAATCCGCTAAGAAAGTCTAAGTGTCCCTTAAGAAAATACGGAATAATTTAAGGGGAAATACATGAAAAAAAAAATCCTGGAGGAAACCCCAAAGGAAAGTCTAGAGAAATTCTTGCAGGATTTTCTGAAAGAATCCCTATAGAAGTTGCCAAGGGCTGAAAGTCTTTTTAATAAAGACAAATCAATCAACCTATAGAAGCTCCTGAACACATTCGGGCGGGAATTTTCAATAGAATTCTCAGAGCAGTTCCTCAACAAATCTCTGGTACGCTTCCTGACGAAACACCTGAACGAATTTCTGAACGAATTTCTAGAAGATTTTTTAAAGAAACCACTTCCACAGAATTCACGAAAGAATCTTTGAAAGAATTTTTGAAGTTATTTCTATAGAAATTTGTAAATGAATTCGGACGAATAAGGACAAACTTATGAAAATCCTGAAATCCTGAAATAATTTCTGGAGAAATTCACAACGGGAAACAGAAAACCATGGACCATTCTGAAAACAATCCATTGAAGATTTTTTGATGGAATTCTTGGACAAATTTAATAAAAGTACCTCATAAAGAATTTCTGGAGATATCTCATGAGAAAAATGTGTAAGAATCCTTGAAATAATTTCAGAAGATAACTTTGGAAGAATTCCTAGAAGAGTCTGTAGAAGATTTTCTAGAAAAACCGTAGAGAAATTTCTGGAGGAATTCTGAACTTTTGGTTTCTTGAAAGAATCGTTGAAAGCATTTCTGAAGATATTCGAGGATGATTTCCTGAAAGAATTCTCGTACGGAATTTTGAAAGATTGATGACGAAATTTATGAGGAAACTCATGAAAGGTTTTCTGGAGGTTTGAAGATATTTTCGAAAGGTTTCTCTAGAGTTAATTCCTAATGAAATTATTGAGCAATTCTGAAGAAATCCATGGCAGATGTTCAAAAAAAAAAACTTTCAAAAGGAATTGAAAAAAATGTTCGAATGGATTTTTTTTTTTAATTTTCTAATAGAATCCAAGCAGAAATTTCCGTGGGAATTTCTGACAGAAATTTTAATAAAATCTCTAGAAAGCTTTCTAAGGCATCGCTTCGGAAATTCCGGATGAATTTAAACAGGAATCCATAAAGTAATGTCGGAAGATATCTATGCATTGATCCCCAAATACATTCCTTGATAAATTTCTGAAGTAATCCCTCATAGACTTTCTGTAGAAATGACTTAAGGATTACTCAAGAAATTCATTGATGAATTTCTGAAGAAATCCTTCTAATACTTTCTAAAATAACCTTCTGGGAAATTTTTGAAGAATAGCTAATGAAATGTCTCTGTAAGAAACTCTTTAAACCCCTGGAGACAATTTAGGAATGAATCTATAGTAGATTTTTTAAGAGCCCTTAGAGTTATTTCCGTGGTATTTTGTGGAATGCATGGGCGACAATACTGGTAGGAAATAAATTGTGTTCCTTTTTTATATCAAAAGCTTGTTACTCAGTGAGTAACTTGGAGTAACATCGATGACACCACGGCTTAAGACCCTCAAAACATCCTTGCAAAAACTCCTAGATAATCTGAGTAGGAATTCATGGAATAATCAATGGATGGTTTCTTGAACAAATCCGTGGATGAACTCCTTGAAGATTTCTTGGAGATACTTGTAAAAGAATTCCTGGATGACTTCTTGGAGAATTTCCTGACACCTGTATGGAACCCACTAAAACTATCTTAAAGTTGCTGTTGAAAATCGACTGTAAGGTTGACTCTATAGATTAACGGCTACGCAGTCTTAGGCTTCAAAAAACGAGTTTTATTATTCACCCGACGTTTCGACACGGGGATAGTGTCTTCCTCAGGGGGAAAATAAATATTTCCGTTTTTGGTCAAATGTTTTGTCTAACTTTAACTGTCTCGTTTTTTTATTTTTTCCCTTGAGGATTACAATACCACCGTGTTGAAACGTCGGCTGAATAATAAAACTCGTTTTTTGAAGCTTAAGACTGTGTAGTTGTTATTCTAAAGACTAACTTGAAGAATTCCTAAACAAATCGCTGGTGGAATTCCTCTAGAAATCCTTTAAATCATTAAAAAAAATCTTCAGGTAATCCTGGAGAAATTCTTGGGGGCACCCCTGAAAATCTCTGGGAGAATCCTTGAAAGAATTCCTTGAGGAAATCCTGGATAAATTCCTGAAGGAATTCCTAGCGGAACTCCTGGAAGAGTTCCCTGGAGGAGTCGCTGGAGGAATCCTAGATGAAATCCATGAAGAGAAATTCCTGGATGAAAATTTTTTTAAATTTTTTTTTTAAAAACCCGAAAAATTATCAGAATGAATTCCTGAAGGATTTGTGGAGAAAATCCTGAAGGAATTTCTGTAGAAATTTCTAGAGGAATTCCTGAGTCAAGGAAAATCCCTGAAACTATTCCTTGAGAAATCGTTGGTGGTATTTCTGGAGAAATGTCTGGAGAAATTCTAGGAGAAATTATTGAAGGAAAACCTGGAGAAATGCTCTGTGTGTACCTCCGATAAATGCACTAGAAAGGGTCACATACTGCAGTTTTTGATAAATAAAGTGCATCCTTTCATTCACTGTTGCTTATGTAAAATATTTTTTTAAGGCTAAATTGAGTACATCGAATTGTCAGTTTTCTCAAACAAAATATTATGTGAGTTGTTTTCACTTACTCTATCGATGCTGTCTAAAATAAACAAGGATACACCGACCCAACGGGCGTCCTTGTGCCCCTGCCCAATTAGCCAATTTGGTCAACGTAGAGTGACTGGAAGGGAGAGTGGCGTCAATGTCAAAATTGGAACAGCGGTTATCTATCAAATCCATACAAATTCCCGTTCCAAACGAGCAAGAGACCTGTCAAAATTGGAACAAGTCGCCACTCTCCTTTCCAGTCACTCTAGGTTAACGTAGTTTTATTCATTCAACACCGTCTAGAAATTTCATTTCATAATTACTCCGTTGCAAAAACGACACTCGATGTTAGAGCCAGGCCCCTGGCATGAATGAAATTTATCGTAGCCAACATCTAACTGCCTTATACTCATATTCGTGCAAATTGTAACAAGCGTGTAATCAACAAACGCAGCTTTTGTTTGATGTTGTGAGCCACACACGAAATCACATTCACAATGCGTGTTTGTTGGGTTACTTTATTCAACTAATCGCATGCTCCTCTTACCGTACATTAATATTAAAGCGAGTTTGAAGTGTTTTGTGATCATAAGCGGTGAGAAAAATGATTCCAAAAACTGATCAACAAACCAAAATAAACGATAAACAAAAAATTGTTGATGTTTTCGCATTTGACAGTGGGCGCTATTTATTAGCGCCCAGGACATCCTGTCTACCATGATTCCAATGCATTGATATAGGCCGTGTCAGGGGCCTGGTTAGAGCGCATGAGGCGTTTCATTGCGCAGTCTCATGCGCCATTCTCATGTGCAGTGTCACACGGCCATGTATCATTATATCAAATCGCATGTGCACATTGAGACAGTTTTGCGATGTGCTCTAAAACAGTGAGACGCACTGGAAATGTATGTATATGTATCATGTCGCGCGCATAAGAGTGGTGTTGTGTGTACTTCTAGCGTGTGGCATCCGAAAAAGAGAGATCAATGTGACAAGTTGTCTCACAACGCGTCGTCTCATTGATGTGCGCGTGAGATTTCTTGAAGCCTGGTTGAAAAGCTGTTGATTATAAGAAAAATGGAATTGAATTTATTTTTAAGACAAAAGCTGTATAATAAAAGTTTTTTTATACGCGTATACGTCTAGTTTATCCGCAAAAAAAATCCCTCTTACACACTTATTTCTGAATTGCCTGTTCGGTACTTTTTTGACGAGATTATAACAGCAGTACGATCTCGGTAGTTTCGGTAATCGATTTTACTGAGGCTCAGTAAAACAACTGTCAAAATCGTATGGAAAAGGTAAACAATGCATTTTTGCTGAATGAGTTCGGTGCTCAGCAGTTTTAATCTCGTCAAAAAATTACCGAACTCGGTAATCAAAATTAAGTGTATAGAGAACAGACTTTATGATCGGAAGAATGCGAGTAACTTCAACAACAACAAATGCATAAGAGGTACATACCACAGACAAACAGACGAAACGCCTAGAACAATTTTAGTGAAAATTCATCGCCCAGTTCACACTATCACCACCTGGTGGAAATGTTTCACGAAACACTGCGTTGTGCAATATCGTCATCAGAAGGCGCTAGTGTGAAACGTCAAACGCAAAGAAAAACGATGGGCGCTCTTCTTGTTATGAAAGCCACAACCAAGATTCAAAATGATCGTTGAAGGCGTGGTCAATGAAAATTTCGCCAGTGTTACGTTTGTTTGTCTGTATACATACCTGACAATGCTCACGAAAAAAACAAAAAAATACTACCGCTATGAATATTAAAAATTGTATAGTATTTTTTTTCTTCAGCCACCAACACCAAACAAGTAAGTTAAAATTAATAAGTGATTTTGTTTATTATAATCTAACGAACAAGATGAACAGTCGCTTTCTCAAAGGTCTTCAACTCAACGCTCTCTTGTAGACCGTTTGATGAAAAAAAATGTTCAAAAGAGTTACGAAATCTCACCGAAAGCACCATAGATAAACTGAAAGAGACTGGTTATGCCCAAATGTCCACATTGTGTACAAAATTACGCATTTGCACGTCCTGCCGTCTAGAATTTGACAAACGAGCCATCTGTATATCATCGGTAAAGCAGGGCGCAGGAAGTTCGAAAACGACAACAACTGAGAAATTGCCATCAGCGACATCTGTTTAAACAATTTAATTACGCCCCTTTTCAAAAATGCCCTGTAATATTCTTCAACATCTATACCCATTTCAATATTTTTAACGTTGCAAAACACGCTTTCAACATTCATCTTGAAGAAGAGGGAAAACACTTGTCCTCAAATGTAACAGCAAATTAATGAATAAACGACTAATGCGCGGAGGGCGTGATAAAATCGGAACATTACGGTACATAGTATATTATATTATATGTATATATAATATATAATAAAAACAACTTGTTTTACTCACGCAAGGCCATTAACAATAAAATCAGCATCAAACTTCAATTTCCGGCCGAAATAATTTACACTAAAAAAAATTATTACTAAATGTGAAAATTGTGAAATGTTTGAATTGTCATAACTTTTTTGTTTATTTTCATGGTAGATTGCTAATACAATGGACCGTTTTCTCTAAAAAATTACGTTGGTAAAAAGATAGGGTTTTGAGATATTTGAGTTTTTGTGACAAAAATGATATTTTTTAATGTTAAAAAAGATTTTTTTCACAGTGTATATTTTCTTAGGAATCGCCATTTAGTTATCTAACTTTGCTGAACAATAAAATCAGCATCAAATCGCGATTCCCGGCCGAAATAATTTACACAGAAAATTTTTTTTTACTAAATGTAAAAATTGTGAAATTTTTGAAATGTTATAACTTTTTTGTTTATTAGTTTACCATCATCAAATTTTTATGGTAGATTGCTAATACAATGGACCGTTTTCCCTAAAAAATTCAAGTTGGTAAAAAGATAGGGTTTTGAGATATTTGAGTTTTTGTGACAAAAATGATGTTTTTCAATGATAAAATAGATTTTTTTTCACAGTGTATATTTTCTTAGAAATCCACAGAGGTTCCGCCATAGGCCATACATCCAAAAATTTGACCACAATGAAACGGTGATATCATTGCGGTAACATAAAGTTTTATGATTCAATAACTAGGTTTAATCGTTACTTTTGTCAAATTTATGCCGAAACTCTTCCGCAGAACTCAAGAAAGTAGATGTTCTTGAGTAGACAATAGATTTTTTTCTAATTTCAGTCAATGTATTCAACATGTATTTGGTTTATTGTGTTCGATTGTTCTATGGTTGAAATCTAAGTAAGTTAATCATGCAATTAGATGCCATTTGTTATCATTTTATTTGCATTATTGCACTTATGTGTTACTGACTTTTTTCCACAAAGTATAAAAAAATGAAAATTTTCAAAAAGCCGGAAACAAATGTTTTCTCTTCCGATCCCTTCGGACTTTCTTTTATAATCTCTATAATCTCAAACAACGATTTACTGGTGTATTCTGCTGCGACCCTTTGTGACCAGATTGGTGCTAGTCACTTAAGTGCCGTACCTTCAATACACCTAAAAACTAACGAATACCTCTTGTATTTGCTGCAGAGAACACTTTTTCCCAGCTTTTACTCTCTCTACCCATCTCAATATGTGTGTTATACTACTCTTGAGGAGCTGTGACTACCGTGGGCCGCATAAACTAACATTAGTATGTACAAATCAGATAATAATCGAAACTGTGAAGCGAACCTGGTGTGATGGCTAAAGCACGTGACTATCACGCCGAGGACCTGGGATCGAATTCCACTCCGACAAACTCATAAAATGTGAATTCTTACTTCGTAAGGGAAGTACAGCATGGGTCCTGAGATGAACTAACCTAGGGCTAACATTCTCGTTAATACAGATGAAAAAAAAATCGAAACTGAAAAATGATGAATTTCGGCTCGGTAAAGCAAAATTCAATTGAGCTCATTTTTAGTAAATAATACAAAAACGCATTGAACTCACTCTGCATGTCACACCATCGAACACCTAGATCTAGGCCTGAATGTAGTCGGACAAAGCTCGTTATGCAGGACTCTGCAGGTAAAAATGTGGTACTGCGCTTCGATGACGTTAACAAATTTATTCTATTCGAAACTCCCTTGCGTCTCAGGACGCCCCACAGATTTTCGTAGTTCAAACGATCGAAAACTGTGTCGTAGCCAAACAATGCTAAATGAAGGGACTCTTGGAGTGTGTTGACTTGCACCCGAAGCATGAAAATATGGTCTACACATGATCTTCCGGCACGAAATCCTGCCTGCTGTCACCGGACTCCTTCAGTAATGCTTTCATAATTCATTCAGAAAACTTAAAGTACAAAATCCTTCCAAAAAATTCTCCAAAGATTTCTTTTAAAATCTTGCATTCCTTTGGAACATTTTTTCAAAATTTCTTTCATAAAATCCTCAAGGGATTCCTTCAGAAATTTTCCTGGAGAATCATTCAGAAACTCTTCCACCGATTTCTTCAGAAATTTTCGTAGGGATTCCTTAATAAATTTGTTCAGAGCTTCAAGAACTGTTCCAGAAATTTCTCAAAGAACTCAAAGAACCACCGGCATGGATTACTTTATAAATTATTCTTAAGTTCTTTTCTAGAAAATCCTTCTAAAATTTCTCAAGGGACTCCTTCAGTACAACGATTTCTACACCGACTTCTACAATGATTTCTTCAGAAATTCGTTGAATGATTGTTTCATAAATTCTTCCACTGGTTTCCCCTGAAAATCTTCCAGAGATTCCTTCAGAAATTCGTACAGGTATTTTTTTAGGAAGTCTACCAGAGATTTGTTAAGGAATTTACTAAGGATTCTTTTGAAAGTTCTTACAGAAATGTGTCCAGGAATACTATGATTCATCCAGAAAATCCTTCAGGAATTCCTCTCCAGATTCTTTAATTATTACTTTCCGTGATTCCAGGAAAATATAAGAAATTTATTCTGAAACATTTCTTAGAAATTTCTACAGCATTTCTCATGTCTTTTTCCTATGGATCTTTACATAAGTTTATTTAATCATTTCTCTAGGATCCTTCATTCTTACAGGAATTCCTGCAGAAATCCGTCCAAAGATTGTTTTAAGAAGAGATTCTGAAAATCCTCCAAGAAATTTATTGAAGGATTTTTCCAGGAATTTTCCAGAGCATTCCTCATTAAACTTTTCTATGCAAGGCTTTCCTGAGGAATTTCTCCTTTGTATTTCTTCAATAATTCCTTCAAAAGGCTCTCCAGAGCTTCTTCAGAATTTCGGAATTTTCTTCAGGAATTTCTTCAAAAGTGTTATAAGCAGTTATTCTCTGGGAAAATCTTCAAAAATGTCTATAAAAATCCTACATATGTTGCTTTGAAAATTCTTTCGATATGTTTCTTCAGCGATTCCTGAAGAAATCCTCACATGGATGTATTTTGAGAAATTATTCCTGCAGCTCCGTCAGAAAAAGAAGAAGGAAATCCTGCAGAGAAACCCGGAGAAATAGTTTCAGTTTTTCCTCCATGTTTTTCTAGATTTTTTTTTCAGAAGCTGCACAGAAAACTATTGGAAGAATTCTTGAAAAAGCACTGAGGGATTTTCTAAAACAAATCCCTGGAGGTTTGTCTGATGGAGTTCCTTTAAAAAACGGATTATACTTTTGGAGACTCTTGGAAGAATTTCTTTTTTTATGGTTTCCTTTATAAAAAATCATTATGACAGCTTCTGAGATATCTCTGGGATCTCCTGAATGAATGTCTGGAATAACTTTTTAAGAAAACTTCCTTTAATTATAGAAAAAAAACATCTGCAGGAATTCTGGAAGAAATTCTAAGGAAAAATAGTTTCAGAAATTTCTGGAAGTATTGATTTGAGTGCTTTAATTTCTTGGGGGTTTCAGGTTGCATTCTAAAATACATAATTTACGTTAGTTGATTTCAGATCATCGCCAACGTTTCAGTCCAGGTATGGGACCTTTCTCAGGACCTAACATTTTTTGAAAATTGGCACTAACATATTCAATATTATACATAAAAATTTTAACAGAAACATAAAAGAAGTTACAACTCACTTGACACAACAATCAATAAATCATAAAACTGCTTTCTAAGGACCATCCGTTATGATTCGGTCTAGGGAATCCTCTTCTAGCATGGAGAAATACCTGCCGGGATTGATCACTTCTTCAGATGATTTTGTGTGTGGTTTTTTTGTTGTTTTTATTATTGTATATTCTAACATTTAACTAAAGCTACGCTTAGATGATTGTGTGTTGTATTCGACGGTTTCATACAAGGTGGTATTATTCCTAGTGATTAGTGTTAGCCAATGTGTCCTGGAGAAATCCATTGAGCATATTTTTAATTACCTAAAAAATATCTTGCAGATAAAGGTACTAGTGGAGTTCGTATAGAAATTGTTCAACAAATGTCTGAGGGTTCCCAAAATGATTTACTGAAGGAATCCTTAAAAGTACACCTAGAGATACCACGGTAGAAATCCTTAGAAGAATTTCTTATACGATTTTTGAAGGGATTAGTACCCACAAAAATCCATGAATTACTGGAGAATTTTTTGGAAGAAATGTTACGATAACAGAAAAAAAAAATACCTGTAGGAACTCTTTAGTGATCCACTGAAGAAATTCCTGAAAAAAAAAGATTTTTTGAAGTAATTTTTCTTCATACATACAGAAGAGTTTCTTGAAACAATCCAAGGAAAATACCTAGGAATAGATTCTGAAGTGCAGGAATTGCTGAGTGAATCTTTGGAATCGCCGAATAACATCTGAATAAATCCTCAACAATTACTGGAGGAACTTATGAAGAAGATCTAAGAAGAACCTCTGGAAATTTCTCGAGGAGCTCCTAAAGAAGTGCCTGAAAATATTCCTGAATATATGGAGTGATACCTGATGAGGGCCCATATAGCCGAGGCGGTAAACGCACGGGTATTCAGCATGACCATGCTGAGGGTGACGGGTTCGATTCCCGGTCGGTCCAGGATCTTTTCGTAAAGGAAATTTCCTTGACTTCCTTGGGCATAGAGTATCTTCGTGCCTGCCACACGATATACGCATGCAAAATGGTCATTGGCAGAGGAAGCTCTCAGTTAATAACTGTGGAAGTGCTCATAGAACACTAAGCTGAGAAGCAGGCTTTGTCCCAATGAGGACGTTACGCCAAGAAGAGAGAGAGAGAGACCTGATGAAACCTCAGTAAAAATTGCAAAAGAAAAAATCTTAAAATTTCCAGAATATCCGTGAAAAAGTTCTCCAAGAACTTTTTGAAAGAAATCTTTGGAGGAATTGGGGAACTGAAGGAATTCATAGAATCCCAAAGAAAAATTGATAGAGAAAATTCTCATAATATTCCAGGGAGGAAAAGCCCAGAAATATTTAATGAAATACATGAAACAAAGCATGCACAAAACTATGTAGCAATATTTGAACGAATTTTCTGAGGAACTCCTAAAGGAAATTCTGAAGAAATCCTTAGATTTCTTTCAAAATAAATCTTTTGAAAAACAAATCTTGGGACATTCCAGAAAGAATCTCTGAAGGAACCTCTGGAGAAACTTTTTTTGTCCCTCATCTGTTGAGCTTTTTAACCACTGCGTCCATTATTTAGGAATATTGTGGTATGACCCATATTTAATTTGGCGCTAGTCAAATATCCTGTCACAATTGAGCTGTGATGGACAATGAAACTTCTACGAGAATCATATTTTCACAAAAAATAAAAATTCCAGAAAATTATTGATGAATCCGTAAAGACTTCCAAAAAGATTTTTTGTCGATGACACTGGAGGTAATCGTGGAGATTAGTCTGAAGAAATACATGAGAAAAAACACTGTCTGAAAGATTTCTCGGAGGAATCTTTAAAAGAATTCTTGTTGAACTTATGAAAGCTGTTATAGAAAATGTTCGTGAAAAAATAATTCATGGTGGGTTTTCCCGGAATAATTCGTACTTTGAACATTGAGTAAGTAGAAAGTAAGATGGACAGCGTGAATTGAAAAATATGTTTTAACATGTATAGTAATCCCACAGTCTCACTGGCATTTTTACTATACAACCCTATTCGAAAACAAGCGTTACAGATAGATTCAGATCTTTTTGTTTCCATACGTGATGACTTCTAACAAAAAATATACAAAAATAGAAATCAGCCCTTCAATCTTTGGAGTACGTAGGTAGAAACCGAGAGCATTTTGCTTTATAATGGATTCACTACCCTATCCCTGGTAAAGTGTTGTCGATGAATATTAACAATTATAATAGTATTACAGGGTGTTAGGTTCCTGAGTGCAAACTTTTTAAAGGGTGATAGAGGACCATAAATGATGAAAAAAATTGTTCTACGCATATGGTCAAATCTCAACCGTTACGTAGTTATTGGACTCCCCATGTTTTTGACTGTTATTGCCTTAACTGGCTATAACTTTAAAATGGTCATACTTATCGCAGTTTTTTTACTCTTATTCGAAAGATTATTGAATTTTGTATCAAATGGCATCTTTGAACCGATTGGTTTAGCTAAATAACTAAGTTTTCTAGAGCAAAATAGCTAAAAATAGTGTGTTTTTATTTGTTTATGTCCATTATCTTTAAAACATGCGTAATAAATTAAAATTCTTTCTTTGGGAAAGTTGTGGCCCCTGTTCCACTCTACAATTTGTTCTTTGACGCCAAACTTCTAAATCTTATCGTTTTCTTGCAATTCAGATTTAAATGTGCAGCACAGTGCGCAAAAAAGTGCTTACCATGACGATTGCAAATTTCTGATCTGAAATGCGACGTTTAAATCGAAATTGCAAGAAAATGATAAGAGATAGAAGTTTGATGTCAAAGAACGAATTGTAGAGTAAAACAGGGGCCACAACTTTGCCAAAGAAAGAATTTTAAATTATTACGCATTTTTCAAAGATAATTGACAAAAACAAATTAAAACACACAACTTTTAGCTATTTGATCTAAAAAACTTAGTTATTTAACTAAACCGATCGGTTCAAAGATGCCATTTGATACAAAATTCAATAATCTTTCGAATAAGGGTTAAAAAAGTGTGATAAGTTTGACCATTTCAAAGTTATAGCCAGTTAAGGCAATAAGAGTCAAAAACATGGGGAGTTCAATAACTACGTAACGGTTGAGATTTGACCATATGCGTAGAACATTTTTTTCTCCATTTATGGTCCTCTAACACCCTTTAAAATGTTTGCACTCAGGAACCTAACACCTTATATATACTTTATGTATCAGCACAAGTTACCAATTACTTGATGTTTCAATCATTTCCACACTTTATCTGTATCTTCAATTCCATTTCGAAAATAAATCGAGCATACAAAGAATATCTTGATACCAAAAAAAATCAATAACAGCATTTTCCTAATCAAGTTTTCTGTTTCAGTGACTGCATTTCTTTGATGTTTGTTGCCGGTGGGATAACTAAATTTCTTGCCAACATTGCATTGTTCTCTTCGATTACCTGTTATTGAATAAGCATTAGTCAACCAAAAGCGCATACGAAGGAATCTATGCTTTGGCTATGAAAAATTAAACCAAACCTTAATTGTTTTGCATTCCTAACCACAGATTGACGTGCAGAGCTATAAATAGACTAGACAGGCGCATACCGTCAGCGTCGTCTAATTAAATTGACGCCATCCATCACGACAGCTGTCACACTCGAACGGCACATCTAAAAATTTATTACACGTCACACAAATATGTGCTCAACTCACTGCTGCACTGCCATGGTGAAATAATTAATCGACTGACCCCTCGTGTAGGATGACTCGTTCCCTTCAGCACTTTTCACACTCAATATTCACTTTAAATCCGCTTTAATCCGCACCACCCGCGGACCATATGATTTTCCCATTTTCCTACACGCACGCAAGGGCAATTCCAATTACGCCCGTGTACTTCGTACTGACCCTTGCCTTGCCGGATCAGGGAATCCATTATTATCAGCCAGCATCGGCGTCATCATCATCATAATCGTACACTGGTTTTTGCCTTCAGCTCGTGTAGGAGCTGAAGCAGCTTCCACTCCTCCCTCGATGTTTTGTATCGTTATTGAACTTATTTTTCGCTCCACTGGATGAATTTAATTGATTTATAATACTACACATTGGCGGATCCCCTCGGGTACCGACAAGCGGGGTCGAGTTGGTATATGTTTTCTAAAAAAAATGTTTTTCTACAGATCTGTATCTATACATGGAGTCATTAGTTTCCTTTTGCGTAAGCGTTCCAACAACTTCCGAAAGAGTTTATTTGGAATTGTCTTTCAAGACCGAAATAAACCAAATCATTATTGAAAACAGATTCCTAAAAGATAAACTCACTACTAATCACGGTGCAATTCACCACAGGAGAAAATGAACGATTGCAAAACCACAATACAGCTTTCCCTTCCTTGCGAATCGTTGTCGGTTGGATTGGATGCGATGTGGCGTAGGCGCTGGCTGAGTAAGGATACCACCATCATCGCTGATAACAAACAACATGCCTTCAAACCGACCAAATCGGCACCAAAATATGTAGGATGTTCCAACTCGGAAGGTTGTTTCATGCACGAAATGCTGATTGGATTAATTTAGCATTGCAAACCCCCAACTTATCACCGTTTGCATATCGGAAAGTGCTTTTGTGGTTTGCAAACATGGCGGTGAATATTGACGTGCTAATTGATGCGATGCGGTAAATTGATTGGAGTATATTTTTTATTTCAAGGTCGGAGATAAGAATAATGGCTGTTGCAGAAGGGTCTCTGAAAAGTTTTAAAACATGAGAATAAAAAGTGAAAGTTTAGCCAGAATCTATGAAGAGAGAGTATACAGACTTTGAGTCGAAATGTGTTGAAATTTGAAGTATCCCATCAAATGATGTAAAATGTACAGTGGGATTCCATTTTTGGCATGTTCCGTTTTTGACACCCCCCCCCCCCCCCCCCGAATTTGGCAACAAAAAATCCGTTTTTGGCAACACTTTTAAATCTAATAAAAATATAGCAAATATCGATAGACAATTTGTATTTTATCAATAAGAAATAATAACGATTTTATTCTAAATATTCCGGCATTCGAACAACCGAACCAGCCCATTTATGTTTCCCACACATATCCTTAATACGTGATGTATGGGTCTATATTTAGACTGTCCCAAAAAAAAATTGATGTTCGGAAAGTCAAGGTGCTCAACCCTCAATTGAAAGATATACATTAGAGTGGGTCAACGTTGTATGGAGAAACTTTAAATTTGATCGTATCAACCCGGAACAAAGCTTTTTCAATCTATTGGAGCCTCGTAGCCGTGCGGTTAGGGTCACCAAGCGTATAATCGCACCATGCTATGGGGTGAGGGTTCGATTCCCGCTTCGGGCGTTGAAACTTTTCGTGAGAATAGTTTCTTCCCCGTTTCCACTGGTGCATGCTCCGTTGTCCGTTGTCTAATGTTAAGTTTAAAACAGTCTGTACAGCCGAAAGCTGAAGACGTTGTCCATGTCTTTTTTTTCTTTTTTATATTAGCGTCCAAAACAACTGTGCAAAATTTGGGAGCGATTGGTTGCGTCCCCGTATTCCGCATTGCGATTGAAATTTGTATGGAAATTAGTATGGGAAAACGTACTTTTTCGCATTTTACTCATAACTTGAATTCTTTTTTCCAATACTATGTAACTAATGAAGTTAAAGTATAGCCTAGGATATGCCGAAAAACTTTGCCGAAGACCGCAAAGTGATCCGATGCTAGTGAAAAAAGTTATTCGTCTGGTAACTAGGGTCAAAAATTGAGATTTTATTATTGATGTTATTCCTTTACATGTTAAATGTTAAGCACCACCGGGCAATCTGTACGTTATAACTTTTTTCACAAGTGTTGGATCATTTTGCGATCTTCGGCAAAGTTTTTCGGCATATTCTAGGCTATACTTTAACGTCATTAGTTAGATCGGTTTAGACGAAAAAAGTCAATTTATGAGAAAAATGCAAAAAAGCACGTTTTCCCATACTAAATTCCATACAAATTTCAATCGCAATGCGGAATACGGGGACGCAACCAATCGCTCCCAAATTTTGCACAGTTGTTTTGGACGCTAAAAGGAATCGAAAAAGCTTTGTTCCGAAAAATCGACTTTGTTGACCCAGTCTAATATACATATTTGAAGCATTTTTGTAGAACATTTCGATTTTCTAAGAAATCATTTAGAGGTTCCCACGGTGTGTTGTGTAAAACAACTTTATAATAAAAAAAATAGTAAGTCTGAAATTTTGCCCAATGATACTTGGGGCCATTCCAATCAATTTGCTGGGTCAGTGGAAAACATCCATCGGGGGGTCTGGAACAATTTTTTCAAAGTTTTTTCATGCAAAAACCGTAAAAGCACGTATTGTAAATTATTGCATTTCCAACAAATAGTCACTACTTTTTTGTCATTGAAGTTAGAACTATAAAATTTTCAGACGTTCCGAAGTAGCATACATAGATGACTGTGTGAAAATTTCATTAAAATATGTTGAATGATTTTCAAATAATATCAAAACTGTCAAACGCAATCTAAAATAGTAAGCTTTGTAGCAAAAGTCAAAAAAATATCTAATTTTTTTAAATATATAATACATGAAAAATATTTAATTCTAGGCACCTTGAGTCATTATTATGTTGGAGGTACTGAGAAAACTTGTTTTTGAAATGATGAACAGACACATAGTCTGATACATGAGAAGAAAACACGCACACTGCCATTTATAGCTTTACACTGAAGTATTAGCTGTTTATTTCATGAACGTGGTTTTGTGTATACATGTTTTTTTTTCTTTTTTTTAATGATCAAGGTGTTACCTAAATATCAAATTGCAAGCGAAAGGCTTAAGGGGAACGTGGCGCAATAGTTTTGATTCCAAAAAAAAACTTTTTGTTAACTTTTCGAAAGATATAGCTTTATGTTGAAAATATTCTACTAGTAGACGACGCCCTAACAATGATCATTCACTCTTCCTTATGCTTTATGCTGAACAGCCTAATTTTAATACTTAATGTAGAAACATTTTCAATAAGTACTCCGTTCTTTCAACTATTCTTTTAGAACTTATTATCAGTTATTTGTTAATTAATGGTGGCATAAGCAATAAGCATCATATCTCTATTAAATGCAAAGACAAACTTAAGTTTAGACCCAACAGCTATGTCGAATATCGTGGAATAATCCGGAAACTATGTCTAGTACCGTAAAGTTGCCTGATCGAATATTGCCCGAAAACTGAATTCAGTTCTCGCTATTGTGTTCTTCAAGACAGTGGTTTAATGTGGACTCATACCCACAACTTCAATTTTATTATGAGGTCTTTAACAGAGTTAATTTGTTTTTACTCTTTGACTAAGGTAAAATGCTATTTAATTTTTAACTTGTCAACATCTACTCCGAGATAATCTAGTTTCTGTACTATTTCCTTAAAACAGAGATGTTATCCAATCCTCAAGTGCTTCTCCTGGCTTACCAAATAACATTCAAATATTTTTTTCCAGGGAAGGCCGGCATGCTCAGCAATCATAATAATTGTGTTTATTATAGGATTCGTAAACGTAATAGAGGCATACTTTGATATAAGGGGGAGAAGAGATTTTTTCTGTTCTTCCTCTTCCTAGATAAAAAATTCCAAAAACTTAGAAAAGGAGGACTTTCAGGTTATAGTTCCATCTAAAAGTAATCCAAATAATCCAAGTGTCACATTTGCAAACATAACACATGAGTTTGCGATGAAGACAAAAACACCATATTGTGGACGCAAATCATAATCTCGCCATGGAGAGTTCCGTTTACTGCCCTCTAGTAACCAAATTATCAAAGCTAGGTTAGTACAATATTCTGCAAAATCTTAGAAAAAATACATACAAAGAAAAGCTCCATACAAATGCTTGTGAAGCGAATAAGTAGCAAGAGAATGTACACGCAGAAAAATAAATTGTAGAAACAATTAAATTATAGTTCTAATCAACCAATTTTCCAGTTTGTTATAGCGACAAACTGATTACTAGTTTAAACTGAACTGTTGCATTGTTTGATAATTCAAATACTTTCATTTGCCGAAATTTTTGACAGTTTGTTAGAACAAACAGATATTTGGTAGTTTCAACATAAAATAATAGATTGTTTTAAACGACTGCACTTTTGCAACTAACAAAGCCGGAATGTGATAGTAATGGTGACGGCAGCTCCTGCGGCAGCTCGGAAATCTATTTTTAGACACTCGGCAAGCGGATGGAAGCGAGAACGAATAAAAAAAGGCAAAAATTCGAAATCGACCAACTTTTTGTGAATGCTGTCTTGAGTACCTGCGCGTTATCCATCACGGCCAAAACTGCACCTGGAAGTTGGAATGATGGATTTGCTACACTTTCTTCGTTGTGGCGATGTTGGGGTAAGAATTTTATAGATGTGTAAGTGCTTCCGGGTCATGTTTATGGTTCTAATTTTGTTGAAATAAATGAAGATTTTAACGTTATATGGAATGATGGGAATTGATTGTTTTGATCGATAAATATAAGTAACAACAAAGAAGTATAACATTGGAATAAGTAAATGCTCAGTTTGAAAATCAACCATGCGTTTTATTGTTTTAAACAAGCCTCATTTTTCTGTGTGTAACTTTGTTTTGGTTATTAATCCCATCCTTCGTAATATTCAAACCAAAATTTTCAAAAACAAATTTTGTAGATTTTTTCGACTTTACTCTTAAGATAAAGAAGAATACCTATACTTTCTTATGGCAGAAAATCAGACTTACTTATATTTTGTGTTATTTTAAAGTTGCTCTACAAACACACCGTGTATTCAATTCACGTAAAAAATAATAATAAAAATTAAAAAAAAATCTACCTTGAAAATATACCATTGCCTAATTGACCCCACAAGACCCTAAAATTCCAATATTTTAATGACATTTTTATGCAACGTTACTCAATGGAATTGGATCGCTGGTATCGTAGCGAAATAATAATTCAACTCATAACAAATGCCGTAAAATAACAGGAATCATCTAATTTCAGGAGAAACTGCGATAAAACGGGCTCTATAACTCGCTTCAGAGTAGTTGCCCGTACATGAATCACCCACCAACCAATTCTTGAGAAAAAAAATCTTTCAAATAAGCAGTCGATGGTGAAACTCGTTGACCCCGGGAGTATGCTGAGGCCCTGAAGGGAACTCGCCTAGACCCCAAGCTGCTGGTCCAACCTACGGCAGCTTCCGGGGTGGGCACAGAAGGCCTCTTTTGTCCCGGGTCCCAGGGCGTAACTGCGTCGGGGAGGTTTTCGGATGGTGGGGATCCTACGAAAATTAGTGAAAATTTACCTGGATATATTGTTTATTGGCAGATCCTGAGAAGATGGGCGATGGATTCCGGGCAGGTGGTGATAGCGGTGTGGCAGCAGGCTCGATTGCCGGACGTCCAGTGGTTGGCCGACGGGCGGCCGGTGAGGGGCCGGCGGGCAACCGATTGGCGGCCGGTGGGTGGCCGGCGGGCGTCCGTTGAGATACCGGTGGGCAGCCGATGGGCGACCGGTGGGTGGCCGACGGGCGGCCGGTGGGTGGCCGGCGTGCGGCAGTTGAGATACCGGCGGACAGCCTATGGGCAGCCGGTGGGTGGCCGCGGGCAGCCTTTGAGATACTAGCAGGCAGCCGATGGGCAGCCGGAGAGTGGTCGACGGGTGGCCGTGGAGATACCGGCGGACAGCCTATGGGCGGCCGGTGGGTGGTCGGTGAAGAAGGTTGGCTCCCCGCAAAAGTCCTTAGGCGACGCACGTGTCGTGCCGTGCCGTTCAAAGCCGTGATTGCCGGGCCTCAGGGAGGGGGAGGCCGGCGTGGAGAGATTGCTGCTCTTGGTCAGGAGCGGTGGAACACGGAGTAACGTCGGTTGTACGGTCCACGGACTTCAGCCGCCGGAAGAAGTTCCGTATTCGGAACGGTGACGCTGTTAGCAGGGGAAATTCTCCCCCGAGGTTTCGCAATGGCGATCGGTGACCGCGTGTTCTCGACGATGGTCACTAACCGTAGGCGGTTGATTCCTGATAATCGGTTCACTCGCGCGATTTCACACGAATTGTTTCCTCTGGAAGACACTCTACCGTGGTGGCATAGAGGCAAACTCTTGGGAAAACAACTCCCAAACTGTACAAATGGTCGCGCACTTCCCGAAAACGCTTTGATAGTTGACACTTTTCTTGGCCTTGTCGATTGTAACGAGGTTGGCTATCGACTGACCCCGGTTGCTCGCTCGGTTCCATTCACCACCTTCGATCACCCGATGTGCGCGTTTGCGATCGAATCCTTCCGCCAATCCATCACAGCTCACTTCAGGCGGAGTTTTCCAATCACCACCCGCAACGCAACGATGGAAATATTTCGTGCGCAAACACTCCATCATCGCCCACTTTATTTAAATTGACGGTTCCCTACTTTCGACCTTAACAAATATCTTCCCTGAATTCCCACACCAAATAAATAAAAAACAAATGTTGCCATTCGGTAACAATGGTTACATAGGGTCTTGTATTGAGAAAGTTATTATTTTTTCACCTTTGGGCTTGATTTTGCCCAATGTGCACCCCCTGAAACCCCTTTCTGAGACCTCTGGAATCTCCTTGATACCCCCTGAAACGCCAACCTGAGACCCCCTGAAGTGTCCCTGAGACTCCTAGAACCACCCTGAGGTTCCCAGTAAATTACCTGAAAAGCCCCTCTAAGACCTCCTGGTAGCCCTTGAAACTATATGGGGCCCTATTTAAACGTCCATTAGATCTCCTGATATTCCCCTGAAACCCCCTGAGACCCTTGAAGCACCCCTGTAACATCTGTTTGTCTTCCCCTATGAGCGCCCGTTCCCATATTTAACGTAACTATTATATTTTATTATGCACAATGATTATTCTTAATAACTCTTCTTAGGGCCGTATTAGTGGAGGCCTGGGGCCACAGTGATGTTGGGTCCCTTTATATAAAGGATAAATTTTTGCCCATATAACCTGAAAAAAACTAAAAAATAATAATCATTCTTACAGGCCCGTGCACAGAATCGACGTCAAGGAAGGGGTTTTCCCCAATTTCGGTGAAAGGCGGAGGGGCGCTTAGTGTATGAAGCGTCGGTAATGGGAGATGGGGAGTTCACTGGCGTAGCCACGGGGGGGGTTTTAGGGTTAAACCCCCCCCCCAGAG
The DNA here is from genome assembly GCF_035046485.1 of Aedes albopictus. Taxonomy (NCBI): domain Eukaryota; kingdom Metazoa; phylum Arthropoda; class Insecta; order Diptera; family Culicidae; genus Aedes; species Aedes albopictus. The sequence goes on along the minus strand of NC_085138.1, from coordinate 424,395,846 downwards.
CCAAAATTTGTGGAACAAATTTTCAGTATAAAGCGCTTTGCGACGCAAAAATTTTTCGGCTGCGCCGCTTTTTTCAAACTACGAAAACAATTGCTCATTACTGTTTACCAAATGTAAATGTCCAATCAAAAAAGGTATCATTGACCGTTGAAAACCCCTCCCAGAGACAATTTCTGGCTACGCCACTGGGGGAGTTTAAGGTTTTCAAAAACAAAACGAAAACAAACAAATTCATCAGAAATTTTTGAATTTTCAATTTATGGAGTTTTGTAGTTCCTTCAGAATTTGGTCGAAAGTTGTCTTCAAAATTTCCGGTAAATTATCTTGAGATATCCCACAAATAAAAATGAATGGAGGAGGCATACGGCTGGGAGGAAATGTTAAACTATTGTGGCTTTCTCAGTCTAAGAGCATTGAAACGACAAGTTTGGCATGGCCCGACGTTTCGGTCATACATTTCCACCAGATGATGGTAGTGTGATGTGGGCGATGGATTTTCATGAAAATTGTTCTAGATGCTTTGTCGAAATGTTCTCTTTTGAACTCAAATGAAACCTCATAAAACCATAATGTGAGTTAATGAATTCTTCTGAGCTTGATTAAGGGTTCATAATGTTGTTTTATGATTTCTTTTACTGCATCGTCATACAGTTAATCAGCCAAATTAAGAAAATTGTAGAGTTGGGAATGAAACTAGCTTCTGGGTGGGATGATGTAGTGCACGTGTTATCTGGCCCAGGAGCGATTTATTTATGTATAAACTGAACTATTTTGAATCCGGAATCAATGATTTTTGTAATTAATCGTTCAGTTCTATTGAAATGAAGCTTTCGCTCAAGTGCTATATCTTTCGGAAATTGACAAAGGTGGTTTACGAAAATTATTCTGTACGGTCCGCTACATGCCTATGACAAGTATTTCAACATGGTCTATACTTAGTTTTTTTATTTTTGGAAACTGAAACAGTTCATTCATTTCATTTATTTAGATAACATCAAATTCATGATAATACTGAATCAACAATTTGCCGCCATAATACTCGATTTGCAGCTGCAGCTCTCCAACGTCGGTCACGCTCAACACTCGCCAGATCACGCTCAACCTGGTCCGCCCATCGTGCTCTCTGCGCTCCACGCCTTCTTGTACCAACCGGATGGTTAGCAAACACCAACTTTGCAGGGTTATTGTCCGGCATTCTTGCAACATGCCCTGCCCATCGTATCCTTCCGGCTTTGGCCACTTTCTGGATGCTGGGTTCGCCGTAAAGTGCAGCGAGCTCGTGGTTCATCCTTCTCCGCCACACAGCGTTCTCCTGCACGCCGCCGAAGATCGTCCTTAGCACCCGTCGCTCGAAAACTCCGAGTGCTTGCTGGTCCTCCTCGAGCATCGTCCATGTCTCGTGTCCGTAGAGAACCACCGGTCTTATTAACGTCTTGTACATGGTACATTTGGTGCGGGGGTGAATCTTTTTTGACCGCAGTTTCTTCTGGAGCCCATAGTAGGCACGACTTCCACTGATAATACGCCTTCGTATTTCACGGCTCACGTTATTGTCAGCCGTTAGCAAGGAACTGTGGTAGACGAATTCTTCTACCACCTCGAAAGTATCCCCGTCTATCGTAACATTGCTGCCAAGGCTTGTCCTATCTCGCTCAGTCCCACCTACCAGCATGTACTTTGTCTTAGCCGCATTCACCACCAGTCCGACCTTTGCTGCTTCACGTTTCAGGCGGGTGTACTGTTCTGCCACCGTTCCATATGTTCTAGCAATAATATCCATGTCATCCGCAAAACAGACAAATTGGCTGGATTTCGTGAAGATCGTACCCCGGCTCGTCGCATAACACCTTCCAGGGCGATGTTGAAGGCAGGAAAGTACATCACCTTGTCGTAGTCCCCGTCGAGATTCAAATGAACTGGATAGTTCACCCGAAATCCTTACGCTGTTCTGCACACCGTCCATCGTTGCTCTTATCAGTCTAGTCAGCTTCCCGGGAAAGCTGTTCTCGTCCATAATTTTCCATAGCCCTGTGCGGTCGATACTGTTGTATGCCGCTTTGAAGTCGATGAACAGGTGATGCGTTGTGACCTGGTACTCACGGCATTTCTGGAGGATTTGCCGTACGGTGAAGATCTGGTCCGTTGTCGACCGGCCGTCGATGAAACCGGCTTGGTAACTTCCCACGAACTCATTTACTTTAGCTGAAAGACGACGGAAGATGATCTGGGATAGCACTTTGTAGGCGGCATTCAAAACGGTGATCGCTCGAAAGTTCTCACACATTAACTTGTCGCCTTTCTTGTGGATGGGACAGATTATCCCTTCCTTCCACTCCTCCGGTAGCTATTCGGTTTCCCAGATCTTGACTACTAACTGGTGCAGACAGGTGGCCAACTTTTCCGGGCCCATCTTGATGAGTTCTGCTGCGATACCGTCCTTACCAGCCGCTTTGTTGTTTTTGAGCTGGTGGATGGCATCCTTAACTTCCCTCAGCGTGGGGGTTGGTTCGTTCCCGTCCTCTGCTGCATCAACATAGTCATTTCCTCCGCTGCCTTGGTCCTCCGTGCCTACATTCTCTTCGCCATTCAGGTGCTCGTCGAAGTGCTGCTTCCACCTTTCGATCACCTCACGTTTGTCCGTCAGGAGGCTCCCTTCCTTATCCCTGCATATTTCGGCTTGTGGCACGTAGCCTTTGCGGGATGCGTTGAGCTTCTGGTAGAACTTGCGTGTTTCCTGTGAACGGTACAGCAGTTCCATTTCCTCGCACTCCGCTTCTTAACACAATGAGGTAGCGTTACCTAAATGGAGAGAACTAAATGGAGGTTTCAAATCATAAATGGTAATAATTGTTTGTTCTCTTCGTCATGAAGGGTTTTCTGCTGGCCAAATTGCCTGAAACATGTCCATATGATTCATTCCGCTTAAGCGATGACTTCTTCAGTGGATAACTGACACTGAGGAAGATTACAAGTGGTAGTCGAAATACGCGTATCTGTCAAATGATAAGCAATTAGGGCGGAAGTAAAAGGTACAAAACTGATTACACTAATTCGAAGAGGGTATTCTGCATAGAGGGTTCGAAAAGTCGGCACAAGACCCCCAGCCTTGTTCTTAAAAGCAGTTTGGACATGATTACCAATAGGAATATGAATGTGTTTAGTATCAAATTTACGAAGTATACCGTAACTCGGCACTCGAGCAAATTAAGAAAATTTTCATTACAAAGAGATAATGAAATCAAACCCAGACACCATCTATAAAATCTTAAAGTTATAAATATAGAAGGTTTGCTTCCAGAGGCATCCTCAGATAAATCGGTGGTCATCGCCGTTATTTTGTTGTACAATGCTTTAAGGTTGAAGGATTCGTCATTGACATAATCGTCATCATTGAAAATACAAAAGCAGTTTTTTCGCTCAAAACTTTAATGTTTGCATTGAAAATTTATTCAATGCACTCCATTCTCCACCCGCGAAACAATGAATACTTTTTTACTGCGAAAATTTCAGTTTTGAACGAGAAAACTGCTTTCTAAATTGCAATGATGACGATAATGTCAATGACTAATCCTTCAACCTTAAAAGTTTTAGAAATTTCAAGAACGAGCAGTACTCTCAAGTAACTTGCTCTCAGCACAAAGTAATTACTTCATTGAAAATATTTACTCTACCCGTCATAATTTCCACATTCTCGTACGAACAGTTTCTCTTAACAATGACTAGAAATTTCCGCTCCCACCGTCCTCTCCATAATTCTTTTTCGCTACTCTATTCCATGAATGTTGAAGACTTCCAACACCAGCAATAATGGCTACTTTTTCACAATAAACGACCGAACAAAGTAGAAACCTATAACCAAAAAACCCAGATTAATCCACCTAGTGGTGATAGTGCCTTTCTCGTCGAATATGTACTCAAGAGCCATAATCCGAAGTGTTCCTGAATTCTGAGAATACTCTAGAACATAACAAATCTCATTTTCTTCTTTTGTCATAGTGCTCGTTGACTTATCAATGAGGGAGTAGAGTTGATAAATAATTAATGTATTTGATGAAAAAATACCCAAGCAATGAGCAAAGCCGCCTAACTCATCGGATTTGGTAATAAATTTTCTGGAGGACTCTAATTTCACTTTAAAATTTAAAAATTTATTGGTTAAGGGGGATTAGGGACATAATGGACACCCTAAGCAAATAAGTACGTTAACGTTAGGCCTGTATAACAGAGAAAACCTTAACATATTATCAGTTGGCTTACAACTTTAGAATGATTCCTACGCAGTCTTGCGAATAATCGCGACCATCACGAGACAATCACTTGAACCGCTTACTGGAGTCACCATTCCCAAGGTGATACGAACCATCTAGCATGTCACGCCTGGAATGACAAACATGTTGTGGGTTCCACCCTTCGCAGCTTTGCAGCGATAGCAGTTGCTGAGTATGCTTCAGGCGGGTTGCGAGAGAATCAATCTCTCTGAGCAACGATGCATAACGGGCGAAGTGAGAGCGTTTGCCGTAGCCAGGGCGAACTGCGTGGTGCGCTCAATGTGTGTGTTTAAACTGAGCTATGCAAAACGAATAGGATTTATGACGTAGTACCGTGCTTGTGATAATACACATGCATAGTTTTACATGCTGTTGCGCGTGCATCTGCTTGAGGCGACGGAGAGAGTCATGACACTCACATGAGCCGTATCCAAGTCAGGATGATTGTAGCAAAACAAGGGTGACCGGCAGAGATGGCATGCTCCTCAGTGCGAAACGTGAGAAGAGAAAACATACACTCTACACACGACTTTCAACGAGAGCGAGGGTGAACTTCGAAACTTTTTTCACACACAAACCACCCGCTCACTCTGGCATCCATCGCGGCACTCTCAAAATGAGTGCTCAAACAAATGTTAGAACAAACATGTTTTTTCAGTTTCTGCGTGCACATTTTGTGCGCGCAGAAAATGTGCACACAAAAATTCGTGTTGAGAGCGCACTCAGTCGTGCTTCCAGTGCAATACTGTGTGTACCACAGGAGTATGAAAGTACTTGGTTGTCTAAGATATCACATAAATCACAGACAAATAGATGTGACACTAAAGAAATTTCAATCTCATATATCTCATGATCCTGATTACTTAGCAAGTTGGTGTCTTCGGCAAAGTTGTTTGGCTGGTCAAGGACTAACCGATAATAAGATTTAAGATTCAAAATTCCACCGATAGGCAGTGCTAGTGAGCAAACAAATTTTGTTTTTCATAAATATCAGGAAAATTTGTAAAAAAATGCAACTAGCGCCGCCTAGCTGCAGAAACTTGAACCAAACGGTAATTATTCTGAAAGCCCTTGATCTTCCAAACAATATTGCCGAAGACACCATCTTTCTACAAAATGAGGATGCTGAGATATGCGAAATTTAAAATTTGTTTGCTCTCTAGCGCCGCCTAGCGGCGGAATTTTGAATCTAAAGTCTTATTACCGGTTAGTCCTTGACCAGCCAAACTACTTTGCCGAAGACACCAACTCTCTAAGTAATCATGATCATGAGATATATGAGATTGAAATTTCGCTAGTGTCACATCTACTTGTCTGTGATTTATGTGAAATCTTAGACAAGCAGATGCAACACTGACAAAATTTCCATCCCATATATCTCAGGAACCTGATTACTTAGAGAGTTGGTTTCTTCGGCAAAGTTGTTCAGCTGGTCAAGGGCTTTCAGAATTTGGCCGTGTGATTCGTGATTTCTCCGCTAGGCGGCGCTAGATAGCGTACAACTTTTACATTTCACATATCTCAGCATTCTGATTCTTTAGAAAGATGGTGTCTTCGGCAAAATTGTTTGGTAGATCAAGGGTTTTCAGAATAATTATCGTTTGGTTCGAGTTTCTGCAGCTAGGCGGCGCTAGTTGCAATTTTTTGCAAATTTTCCTGATATATATGAAAAATAAAATTTGTTTGCTCACTAGCACCACCTGTTGGTGGAATTTGAAACCAAAATATTCATCAACTGTAAGTCCTTGGCCAGCTTAAGACGTCTGCTTGTCTCTGATATCACAGGATTTGATACCCCTTAGCGGGTTTTGGACTCACTGGCATGCTTTCGGTTCACCAAATGCTCAAGCAACATTGACCCCTTTGAACACACTGCGTGTGCACTGAGTTCTGTTTTTTCTGCGTGCGCGCAGAAATTGCGCACTGGGATTATGACTTGCGGGCTCTCATTGCTCTCACGCAGCACTCTAATCACCCGCACTAAAACTCTGCGTGAGAGAAATTATGTACATTTCATTGTGCGTTTTTTCTCTTTCTCTTTTGTAAGGTAAATGAAACTGAGAAGTTCAGTGAAAGATGAGCGTAAATGGGCACAATTTCTGCGTGATATGCCATCCCTGGTGACCGGGTGACTATGATGGGATTCTGTCTTTTTGGTGTTAGCGACTGTAGAGAGAGCGAATCAGAAACCGCAGAGACAGGGTGACACAAGCTTGGTGTTTATCAGCTTTTTTGTGACTTGTACGCTGATGCTTCGCGACACTGTTCCTACGTATTTCAATCATTTATGGCAGGTAGAATGTATTTATTGTGAAGCAATAATGAATTGTAAATCGTGTGTTTTTTTGGGCTAGCAGAGAAGGTACGGGGCGAAATGGACACCCATCGGGGCATATTGGACACCCCTGCATATTTTATGCTAATTCTTTGATAACATCGATCAGATAAATAATTTGTCCACGGAGATCGATACCACAAATAAAATACTCCAAATCGCCCCAAATCGACTACAATATTGAAATTTCTATTTTGAGTAAATTCTAATCACAAATAAAATACTTTATCCAATGGTAGTGGGTCATCGTTTATATGGAAAAATGAAAAATTCAATGGTATCCCATCAGATCAAAGTTTTTTTGATCCCATTTCAGGACCCAAATAAGTGTGCAAAATTTGAAAACGATGGGTTTAGTGTACGTTTTGCGCATCGCGTTTGAAGTTTGTATGGGATTTTACATGGAAAAACACACTTTTTTTGCATTTCTCTCATAACAAGCTCGAATTTGTCCAAAACCTTGTAACCGATAAAGTGAAAACATAGTCTAGGGTGTCCTGAAAAACTTTGTCGAAGACCACGAAGTGATCTGATGCTTAGGAAAAAAAATATAGCATTGGCATTGCTTGGCGAAACAGCATGATTTTGTTGCTATTGTTATTCATTTACATGTTAAAACCTGAAGACATGCATGGGGTTTGTTGGGTATAACTATTTTCACAAACATCGGATCGCTTTGCGGTCTTCAACAAAGTTTTTCAGAACATCCTAGGCTACCATTTTACAATATCGGTTAAAAAGTTTCAGACAAACTTTTTCAACTTATGACAAAAATGCAAAGAAGTATGTTTTCCCATACAAATTTCAATTGCAATGCGCAAAGTGTAAACGCAACCGATCGTGCTCAAATTTTGCACAGATACTCAGGACCCGAAACGGAACCAAAACAGCTTTGATCTGAGAAAACGGTTCCGATGACCCACTCTATTATTAATCGCTAAATCTACGTATACATCCAGGTATACATTCAGATAAGGTAGCACATGCATAGGTTTGGTTCAGTTTTTTAATTGATCACTTCCGACGGGATACCTGGAACCGGTTCAAATACGGTATGAAACTATTTTCCTGATAACCATTCATCTGTTTACCAAAAAAAACGCTCTTTGATGTGTCGCATGCATGGGTTTGGTTCAGTTTTTAAATTGATCACTTCCGACGGGATACCTGGAACCGGTTCCGGAACACAACCGGTTCAAATACGGTATGAAACTATTTTCCTGCTAACCATTCATCTGATTATCGAAAAAGTCGCTCTTTGATGTGTCGCATGCATGGGTTTGGTTCACTTTTTTAATTGGCCACTTCCGGCGGGACACCTGGAACTGGTTTCGGAACACAACCGGCTCAGATACAGTATGAAACTATTTTCCTGCTTACCGTTCATCTGATTATCGAAAAAGCCGCTCTTTGATGCGTCGCATGCATGGGTTTGGTTCAATTTTTTTATTGGCCACTTCCGGCAAGACACCCGGAACCAGTTCCGGAACACTACCGGTTCAAATATGGTCTGAAACATTTTCATGCTTACCATTCAACTGGTTATCGAAAAAGCCGCTCTTTGATGTGTCGCATGAATGGGTTATGTTCACTTTTATATTTGGCCACTTCCAGAAGGACATTCGGAACCGGTTCCGGAACACTACCGGTTCAGATATAGTCTGAGACTATTTTTCTACTTCCCTTTCATCAGATAATCGAAAATGCCGTGGTTTGATGGGTCGCATGCATGGGTTTGTTGCATTTTCATATCTAGCCCCTTCCTGGGGTACCGATCCGGAACACCTAAATGGCCATAACTCCGGAACGGCTGGACCGATCCGAACCATTTTCAATAGGAAACAATGGGACCAGATTCCGCGTCGAATGAACCGTCGGTCGTTAAAATCGGTTGATGTTTACTATCTAAAAGTTAGGTGACCTTTTTTGTACACACACACACACACATACGCACACACATACATACACACACACACACATACACACACACAGACATCATCTCAACTCGTCGAGCTGAGTCGATTGGTATATAACACTTGACCCCTCCGGAGGCTCTATCAAATTTTCGTTTTTGGAGTGAACATATAGCCTTTCGGTACACCTTGGTGTACGAGAAAGGCAAAAAGTCCTAGCGTAAATCCTCATAAAATGTATGAATATTTCATTAAACTCTTTCGGCGAGAACCCCGGTGCAGAATCTCGTATATTTATGTTTATTACACGCTTTCGCGCTCGCCGGCAACAATTAGGGCAGGAAGCGTCCTCATCTGTGCTGGTTCCGTTCCTAGCCTCACCACAGGAGATTGAGGAGAACCGGTGCTGAAAATTATTTACTTTTGGCGAGAGTTTTAATTCAAAGCACACAAAACGTCTCCTCGCTCCGCCGTGGTTGGGTGCAGAGTGGATCTACCACTATAGTGCACCACTAGTGCACTAGTCACCTGCTTCGCTTCTGCTGCTAGGCAAGAGGAGATGGATGATGGATTTTGCATGAAGATGAATGCGACGACGCCGAAAGAGATGGCTCAGCAAATTAGACGTCGTCGCCTCACTCAGCAGCAGCAGCGGGACCACGAGGACGATGATGGGGTGTAGAATGCCCTCAGGCAACTGATCCGAACAACTCCGGCTCTCGTACGGCTGAGTGTGATGCGTAAGGTTAGCCACCTACACATGGCAAAAGGTTTATCCAACCAAAACTGTATTAAAAAATTACTCAAACTTTGAAATATCTTCATCTAGAATTTCATCAGAATCTCAATGTTTTTACTTATCTTGCAAAACATCCAATACACACTGTTCGAAATCGATGATTTTGTCTAATCTTATGTAACACAAACGTAGCCAGTACGAGAAAGCATCCTGGAAAATATTTGGGTTAGAGATTACGCCCAAATATTTTTCTTGTCAGTATTGATGCCTGCAGCATATCAAAATTATCATACAAGTTTTAAAGCGGCCAGGCCTACTACGTTGTGTTTTACGCAAAGATGATGCTAGATCTGTCTAGAATTTAGTAAACAATTTTTAAAATCGAAACAATTCTAGTATCTACAGGGGTGTAAGGATGCGTGGACATACCGTACCAAACGCTCTGTTGCAACCTTTCGGAATGCATCGCACCTTCTTCTACATCAACCTTGCTTTCCAACAGTAAGCAGCTCCAGCCCTGACCCCTGAACTGTCATCTACGGATCGACTGACGGGAGATTGACGGATGATTGACAGACAGACCGACAGACTGCATGAGTAGGCAGAACAGATATCAGGTATCAGGTATCAGAAGGCCGGCTCCAGAGGTACGTTATCCTCCATTTGGGGCTGTCCATAAACCACGTGGTCATTTTTTTGGGACTATTCAGTGCAGTGTTAGTTCTACCTAAATTGTTAATTAAGCTTAAAACTAGACACGAAAGGTAAAATTGAACATGAAATTTACACAGAAACTTAACCTAATACACCATGCGTTCTACAGCAGTGTCTTAAACTAGTACGGAGATAGTACAGCAGGTTGCTACAAGAACGGGCGAACTGTTCTAGAAGAAAACTAAACGTGAGTAATTTCCGTGCAATTCTTACCAAACAATTCCTTGCATATCCCTATCAAATTTCTAAGATTTAATTGCACTGACTGACTCGAACCGACTAAAATAACATAACCAAATCAATTATACTTTCTTCCCAAAGGGATTTTATAACTCTCTCCTTTTCTGAAATACTTAAGTTACGAAACCGGAAAACATTTCTTCTGTCTGTCCGATAGCTCAAGCAACATTTCAAGCCTAACTTTACCAAACACCGTATGTAACATATGTAAACAAAAAAGAGATTTTCACATGAGGTGCTGAATTTCGTTAAGGACTACTTGTATCACTCACCTTTGGGGATGATTTGTGAAAAAATACCCGGATTTTTCACGTTTCTGATATGCTCAATGTATGAGTTGCTATGGGAACAGTGAATTTCCCCTTCGATTTTCTCCGTTCGTGGATTTTGTTAGATACGGTGTTTGGTAAAGTTACATACATCATACATCGATCAGGCTAAGGCCGGGGTGGCCTCTGCTGTACATAGTAGCCGCCTCCATTCCACTCGGTCCATGGCTGTTTGTCTCCAGTTCCGCACTCTGCGTAGGGTCCACAGATCGTCCTCCTCTTGGTCGACCCACCTAGCTCGCTGCGCTCCACGTCTTCTTGTCGGTCGGATGGCTCTCGAGAACCATTTTAGTCGGGTTGTTATCCGACATCCTGATGACGTGACCCACCCACCGTAGCCTTCCGATTTTCACGGTATGGACGATGGTTGGTTCTCTCAGCAGCTGATGCAGCTCGTGGTTCATTCGCCTTCTCCAAGTCCCGTCTTCCATCTGCACTCCGCCGTAGATGGTATGCAACACCTTCCGTTCGAAAACTCCAAGGGCGCGTTGGTCCTCTGCACGTAGGGTCCATGTTTCGCGCCCATAGAGGACGACCGGTCTAATCAGCGTTTTGTAGATGGTTAACTTCGTGTTACGGCGAACTTTATCGTAAGAGATGCAGCTTTGACATATTCTACGATTTTTTCTCTTTTATTATGGGCTACAACTTTGCCAAAGACATCAAACCTCTAATTTTTTTTTAAATAAAATGTTTATCTCACTTCTAGGGGGATTAATCATTACTTGCATTTTATCAAAAGACGCCTTTTAATATTCAGAATAACCTAAAAAAAGTAATTTAATTTGATCGCAAAATCATCGATTTCGAACACTGTGCAATAAGGTCTTGTTATAATTTCACTTTTACGAAGACATGAGTTTTTCGACAAAACTCATTCCAGACATCCACCCACTACCTCAGCGTGAAACCTGTCCAGCCTGTCTCTGTCTTTACTTGTGACCATGTACCTTATCGTAATGATCCCATCGTCATCCAATTTAAAATAATGAAAATCTTCTTCACCGTAACACACAAATGTCCATGTAAGGATTGAGTCAATTCAACTCAAAATTTCGCCATATTGTTGTTTAGTAACTCGCAAACTATTGATCAAAATCATGGGTTCTTTATCGAGAGTGTATACAGTAACGTAGAAATGTGTTATCATTACGTTTAAGAATGTTCATCCATTTTGGTGGAAATTCGTCAAACAATAAACTTTTCTATCGCCACATCTCAAAGGCTACCGCGCACACCGCACACAGCGAACCCTGTAGTGTGTTTGCCGTGGTGATTACGAAAGTGATATGATTCCTGGTGCCTGATGACTTCGGGGGTTGTTGGGTTTGCTGTTCGAGAAAACATTCATAACCAAATCTAGACCACACCGCATCGGAGCGCTGCTGCTGGCTGAGTGTTGCTCGCTGATGGGACGAGAGATCCTTTCCGACACAAGCCCAGGCTGCTGCTTAATTGCTTTTGTGTGTCGAAGTGTAAATATTCCCAAATAGAAGAACAATGGCGGATTGTGCGGCTGTGTGTGAGAGGGACGGGGGCAACTTTTCCTGCGGCCTTTTGTGTTGCGTAATTTGTTTGCGTACGGTGATTTATTTCGCTAACGAGGGTAATGACGCTTGGGTTGAAATATTCAAAGAGCATGTTTAAAAGATGATGTCAACTTAACTGACTCAGCAGTTCGCCTTTCAATCATTGTCTTGAGAACACTCCACCTAAGATTGTGCGTACATCAATTCTAACGGAGCATTTGTTGCATATAACTAATTATGATATCAAATCGCGTTAATTATCGCTAAAGCGATGAAAATTTCTCAAAGATAAAAACAGCACAGCAACACAACTTTTCCTCGATATTTATTGAGCAGCAATCAACGAAACCATTTGTGTTGACGATAAAACGCTGTAGCGCGCTATAGCGGTAGAAACTACCTATCTGTAAACCATATACACCGCCTCTGAACAGCGCAGCGAATCGTTGAAAACTGACAGGATGCCGGAAAATCCTTACAAAAAGTTTACTGCAAAGACATTTTCAACATAGGTACCTATAGGTTCTTTGGTGTATCAACGGCAAAAGTTAATACGATGTCAGTTTCAGACATGCTGGAGCTTGAGCAAAAATAGATAGACAAAACCATAAGTTGTACATAAAAATCTCGTTAATACAGATAAAAAAAAATTAAGTTGTACATCGCTTGTTGTCCAGGTAAAGAGCGGCTGTTCATCGTCCGAGTTCCAGTGAAGGACTCTGATTTCAACTGTGCACCATACTTTCAGTCCTGAGCACCCACGGTGGTGCAGAGGGCCGAGTTGATAGATCTCCATCCTGGGCGATTGCTAGCCATCGCCTTGACCTGTGGCCAGTTCAAATTTCTGTCGACCTCCTTTATTTCCTTGTTGAGACTGCGCCGCCATGAGCCTTTGGGTCTGCCACTGCTGCGATGTCCTGTTGGGTTCCAATCTAACGCTTGTTTGCAGAGTTCGTTCCCGCCACTGCGTAGAGTGTGGTCGACCCACCTTCAAATTCGCTCCCGAATTTCTATCGCTATCGGCTTTTGATGACGTCGACGAACAACAACAACCTTTCAACATTTTCCACTGCTTGCCCAGCTACCGTAAAGCTGTTGACCGTGTTGGAGCGATTGGCGAGATCTTCGAGCTTGCTCCGCATATCAGAGTGCCGTTGAGCTAGGAGAGCAACGTCATCAGCCGATTTGAAGTAATGGGCTGCCACAGTAAGCCACGATGTTCACGCTCAATCATACCTACCACAATTTCGACGGTTACGATGAGGAACAGTAGCGGTGATGGTATACATCCTTGCCACACTCCAGCAACGACCCGGATGGGATCGGACAAAACACCGTTGCGCAGTACTCTGCATGAAAATGCCCTGTACTGTGCTTCAATGAGGCCGATGATTTTCTCAGGGACATCTTTGCGCCTGAGGACTTCCCACATGCTTTCGTGATGGAGACGGTCGAAAGCTTTTTCGTAATCAATGAACGCCAAGTAGAGAGACTCTTGGAATTCATTTATTTACACCAGGATGATACGGAGCGTGTCAATATGGTCCACACAGGATCGTTCAGCACGGAATCCTGCTTACTGCCGCCGGAGAGTTGCGTCAATCTTCTCCTGTATCCGGCTAAGGATCACTTTGCAGAGGACTTTGAAAACGATACACACCCAGGTAACCACTAAGCATTTAAATAAGCCGTGTATCAGCCCGTATTACGCATTTAAACTGCTTGCATATCTGCGAATGCATATCTGCCTTGAGTTAGCATAAGCTGTGTTGCTCAAAAGCTTTCAGCTGTTAATTAGCATTTCAACTGCTTGAAGTGGTTTCACTTGGGAGCATACAGAATGCTTTTCAACTGCTCTTTAAATGCTAGGAGCGAAAAGGTTGGGAGATATGTTACGCATTTGGCAACACATTTTGTCTCTCTCTTACACAGCCTATTAGCCTCTGCATGCTGTGAGATTTTGACTTTTACTGCGAGCACTGTGTTCAAAATTTCTGTGAGAGTGAGCAGGACAGCACCAAAACAGGGCTCGCAGTAAAAGTCAAAGAGCAAAAGAATTTTGCCAGCATACACAGGCTAATGCTTCTGTTTACAAATTTGTGCATCTTATTTGTTTCTTCATTTTCCCCTACTCATCCAAAAGCACCAAAGAAAACATTACTACTACAGCTGGACTGGATTGGGAACTTGTCCATCAAAAAATCACCAATTATTTATCATATCGTCGGAAAATATGTTCCGAATAGGTGGATGCTTTGGTGAATCATAGGATTGTTTGAAAGAGGGAAGAAACAATCATATTCCACAGATATTTAAAAAAAGGGATCGTAATGCTCTACCACAATGAAATATCTCAATGAAAACAAGTTTTGGATGTTGAATCTGAAGCTGTTATCGAATCATTCTTTATATTGTCGATTAAATCAACGCACGCCACCGGGACAGCTTTAGTATCGTGGATCAGGAGCAACAGAATCCGAAGCAGATATGATTAATCAATCTCCGGATCGTAAGTTCAAACCTACATCACTACAAAAATCAGCAAAAAAGTACCACCTAGTACCGGCTGGAATATGGAAGGACGATGAAGCGGGGAAGCAGGCTGAGAGAACGAGAAGCAGACGTCAATCTATTTTTGTTTTTTTCTTGCTCGACGAGGCGTTACGCTTCTTTGACATTTCGTCACGACGTTCCTGAAGGGATAGCACTAAGACAGCCCGTTATTTTGCCAAAACCTGCTGTGAGGTAGCACTATAGGCGCATACACGGCTAATTATCATTTAACGCCTTGTCGTAAAGGCTACTATAATGCTGAAGGAATGCTATTTTAAATGCTTACTGGTTACTTGGGCAGTAACATGATGTCCCGCCAATTATCGCATATAGTCAGGTCACCCTTTTTGGTTACCTTTACTAAGACGCCTTGCATCCAGTCGGCTGGAAATGCCTCGGTTTCCCATATGTTGCAGAATAATTGATGCAGTGGATATGCTGTTTAATACCACGGAGTTAGATTTGAGCATCTTGGCTGATATGCGATCGAACCCCGGGGCCCTGTACGATTTCATGCTACGGATGGCTGTGTCAATCTCCTGCATTTATGGAGCTTCGGTGTTGACACGGAAAATGCGTCGAAGCCTTGGTGGATCTTGCTGAGGTGTTGGTGTCGTGGCCTACACTAGAAAAAGGTTTTCAAAGTGCTTGAACCAGCGCACAATGAGAAAAAATAGGTATAAAACGCGAATAAATTCAATATCTCTGTTCGGAGTGGACGGATTTGAATAAAATTTTGACACAAACTGCAAAAAACTCTACAGCTGCAGATGAGGAGGGGGTCATTCGCCGCACGATGCTGGAAATCAGTGTATCGGACCCGTTTTACCCCACTCTCTCTCTTTTTCACCTTTTTGGAAAAATCCTGGAGTGCAAAATAAATGATTTATTTGATTTGTGTTTGTGTTAAAACTTCTGTACACAGATAAAAATAATGAGGTTTACACGTCATGTAAACTTCATTTTAGTCATGTAAATTTAGTGTTATGACGGTTTACATGATATATCATGTAAATTTGTGTTATATGTCATGTAAACACTCAGAGTCATGCTGAATTACATGACATATAATGGAAGTTTACATGATATTTTATGACTTTTACATGATATGTCATGTAAACTTCTGTGAAATCCCTCGCTCCAAATATGTGCATTATATGTCACAGAAATTTACACTATCTTTTCGATCTTTGTAGTATCGAACGGAGCTGGTCTGGCTTACCGCACGGCCCTAAAATTGAAATATCTTCAAATAACCCTGATATCCCCTATTTCTTTAAATTTCTCCGCCCAGAGTGGAATGCAATCGACAAGAGAAGGAGCAATCTTATGTCAAATTTCCGATACTATGGAAGTTTCTACACAAATACGAGTTAAATTAGTCATTTATTTTGGACGCCAATCGGAAATAGATGAGGATTTTCTCAAAAAGATGTGAAAAAGAGAGCGCGAGGTAAAACGAGCTCAAAACACTGATTTCCAGCATCGTGCGGCGAATGACACCCTCCTTTTCTGTAACTGTAGAGATTTTTGCTGTTTGTGTCAAAAATTCATTCAAATCCATCCACTCTGAGCAGAGATATTGAATTTATTCGCGTTTTATACCTACTTTTTCCCACTGTGCAGCGTTTCAACTGGTCAGCCGGGTCGGTCAATTGTTGTCCAGACGTGTCTTTCACGGGCATCGTAGCATGCATCTTAGTCCCACTAAGGCGACATAAAACATCGTAGAGGAGACGGGTATCGCCGGTGTTTGCGGCTTTCTCGTCTTCGTCGGCTAGGGAGTCCGCCCATGCACAGTGGTTCCATTTGTTCAGGGAAGCGGTCATAAATCATTTTCTTCGTTTTTTGAAGTGCAGAATCATTATAAGTGACCAGAAATAGCATGTTATGACTGAAAAAGGATATTCCAGTTCATTTTAATGATCATCACTTGAAAAATTTGAACTTTGATCATTTTTATTTATGATAAATGAAAATATCATTAAAAAACCCTTTATTTTGCACAGAAATCAGTAATCAAATATTTTTAATTATTATGAAGAGTGGGTCGAATTCTGAGGAATTTCTGCTAAGTATTGCACGTTAAAACATGTATAGTACGATAATATCATAATAGATTCTTGTGAATAGAGTCAGTATTAGCATTCTAATTGTGATTTTATTAGTACATAGGTTCTATTTCTACTGCAATAAAATAAATATATGAAACTGAATATTTTTTTTTTTTCAGAAATGCATTGTCGAAACACAGAAAAAACATCACATATCGAACTAGTATGTATAACTACAGTACCTAATGCCCAAAAGCGATAATCTTGAAACAATAGTTACAATAGTGCAATTACAGAATCAATTACTTCTGAAATTATTTCAAACAAATATTCAGGATTGATTCACAAAACGTACGTAAAAGCAGTGTTGGTAAAATCACACTCAAAGCACACTCATGAACCGCTCGTGCGTGAGCAAACTCGCGTGCGATTCTGAATCATTTTCTCACGCGCGAGATTTTCATGCAAAATCTCGCTCTCACGAGTCAAGCGCCGAAATCTCGTTCGCTTGCAAAACGAATCCAAATCAATTTGAACGGCATCCAATGTTGTTGTACGATAGGTTTGCTTTTGTTCTATCATATAATCCTAAAAACATCGAAGTAAGTAATAAGAATACCAAGAAATAAAGCAATGAGTGAAATCGCGAGTCAACTCATGCATGATTTTTTCGGCGGTGAGTTTGGCGAGTCAAGAATCGCGCGTGAAACAACTCAAGCATGAGATTTGAGAACTTGAGTTTTTACCAACACTGCGTAAAAGGAAATTTTTCAACCATAAAAATATTGCTTTACACAGTTATATGTCATATAATTCATGGGCCTGCGTTTTGCACAATAAAAAAGATTCAAGTATCTTTCAGTCGTATTTGTTTCTTACAATTGCATTGCAACTGCTATCCAGTAATATAGTACGTGGAATTTTAATCATGTATAGCACTAACCCAATAAAAGAAATATATACATATACCCCAAGGATGCCTGATGATTTTTTGAAAAATCTGTATCGCACTTTTCAAAATTCTGTATCCCATACAAAATTTGGGTGAAAAATCTGTATCCCATACAAAAAAAAATCGGCCCCTCTAGCTAAAAAATCTGTATTTCATATAAAATGAAATCTGTATGGATGCTCAAAAATCTGTATAATACAGATAAATCTGTATATATGGCATCCCTGAAATACCCCTCGTCATTGCAATTTAATCGGCGCCTGCTATTTTAAAAGAAATCAATTTGTACACTAAGATTTAACGTTAATGAATTTATCAAATATTCCGATTTGGGAAGGAAATATGATGAGTAAATACGCTCTTTTAGTAAATACGGAAGAGAATACTGTTAGGGAATGAGGAGGCTAGTTTGAATTACCTACTTAAAATACCTATTAAAGTTATTAGATTTGCAACATGCAACTTACAAATATGCAAACGAGACCTTCGAAGCGTAGTTCCAAATTTCTGTCCAAAGCAGATTGCAATATTCCGTAACCCATTTTCTCGTCTAACCAGCATCGGTAGTAGAGGGCTCACAAGGCTGAGCAAATCAAAACATCCAAGCTCACCAGCCAATGCAGTGCAGAACATATTCCCCACACACGCAGGACGTGGCAGGAAATGAGCAGCGATAAGCTAGTTTCAGAGCATATTTAACGTGTCGCTGCTCCGTCGGGATGGTTCCCCGGTTCCCGGGACGGCACACTATTTTAGATGTAAACTTCCGTCAGTCGGTCTCGCAACGCGGCACGATGATGATGACGACGACGACGACGACGACGGTCGCCGGTTTCAAGTCTCGCGTCATGGTCGGCGGACAGCATCTCTCCGGTGTTGCTCGGCGCCCGCCGCCCAGCGCTTAACAGCAGTTGACGAACTAAAACCTTCATCTGTCCGAGGAGCAGCAGCAGACCCAGCAGCATAGCTACACGTTTGCTAAGAATCTCTGCTGCGTTGTTGCTCCGCACTGTTCTCTGCCATGATGCACAGCTCACATGGGAAATAAAATAAGATAATATCCCGACAGCAAATTAGGTTGATATTGTTTGCGGCGTTGGTGGTAGAGCTGTGTGTTGCTTGGGAAAGTCGCACGTTTAAGCTTACGGCACACCGGTGGCCAGTAAACGAGAGCTGCAGCAGGAAAGTGAGTCGAGCTGAGCCGAGAGTAAGGCAATGCAAACAGGTCCCCTTAGGTTGCGCTTACCCGACCTGATCCACGTTCCGAAGACGAGGGAGAGAGCGTGGCTACGGAGAATGGGAAAAGTTTTTCATCAACTACTACTCTACCCTCAGATGAGCAGTGGCCGAGATCTACACATACGGGAACGAGCGAGCGGAGCACAAAGGAGGAAAACGCATTTGCAAATAGGCAGCTTCAGCGTCGTCGTCGTCGTCGTCGTCCCCAGCTCCCTAACGCCCGGTAATCGTCCGTTTAGGTTCTAGGTCAGTGCTACCCCGGTGCGGTGTGATCCCTGGCAGCACTCGAGAGGTAACAAAGCGAGAACGATAAGGAAGTAAAAGTTTTACAACTTTTATTTAGATAAATTCTTCAACCGTACCGTGATCTGTGGAAGTCCCAGTTCAGTAACACACACACGGGTCCAGATAGAGAGCATCATTCTACCCATACAAGCGGTGAATGGCAACTTTAGTTAAGCTTTGTCTGGTTAGTTCCGTTATGGTTCAGGAGATGCAACGAGAGGTCACCTCCACTACTGCAGACTGCCGGTCTTGCATAGATTGGGAACATTCTCAGCGAAGGAGGACAACTGTAGCCGTTACGGTTGGCCAACGGATGGATGGACGGACGAACCGCAGTGAGCTGCCGGCCTCTAGCTTCGAATGGGATAGTCAGTTGTTTAGAATATGCAAATTTTATCGCTCGGGCAAACCCGATGATTCTGAGGCATATAAACATTTAGTTTTCTGTTTCCCAAGCTCATCTTCCTAAATGGATAAGTCTCAGATTTGGGGGCCAGATAGAGTGTGACAGAGCGGAACGAAAATTCGGGCCCACTATTGTGTTGGTTAGCCTGATGGTGAGAGGAAAGTATTGGGAAACAGGACACGGTGAAAATGAAATGAACTTGGTTGAAGCAATTGGGTCAACTAATCTGTTTCTTATCTGTTTTATTAGTAAATGAAGATTGTCTGGCAGGAATGAGTAACTCAAAAGTCGGTATGACATGAGGAACATTTTTTAATCTGTATTAACGAGATTTTTAGCCCTGGGCTAGTTCATCTCGGGACCCACGCTTTACTTCCCTTCCGAAGGAAGAACTCACTTTTTGCAAGTTTGCCGGGAGTGGGATTCGATCACAGGTCCTCGGCCTGATAGTCACGTGCTTTAACCATCACACCAGGTTCGCTCCATCCAGAGGAGCATTCATGTTTATTATTTCAAGTGAAAATCTGTCGTACAGAGTGTAATCTGTTTTTTTTCTTTACTTTTTCATATCACCCTCGGATCTGCATATTAAAGGTAAAGGTAATAAAACTTACATTACACATGACAATCAATCGATTTTTTCATATAGAGTTCGATAAGTCAGTCAGTACAAGTTTTTTTTGAGTGGGATTCGATGTTCTAATAATCACACCAGGTCGCTCCAAGGTACACTACAAGATTGTCGCTTCTAAGCTAAGAAAGGCGCATTTAATTCAATTACAAACATATTTATTTACCTTACCGATCATCCTAAGGCCGGGCGGGGTGGCCTCTGCTGTACATAATAGCCCTCTCCATTCCACTCGGTCCGGCTGTTTGTCTCCAGTTCCGCACTCTGCGTAGGGTCCGCAGATCATCCTCCACTTGGTCGACCCACCTAGCTCGCTGCGCACCACGTCTTCTTGTACCGGTCGGATGACTCTCGAGAACCATTTTAGTCGGGTTGCTATCCGACATCCTGATGACGTGACCCGCCCACCGTAGCCTCCCGATTTTCGCGGTATGGACGATGGTTGGTTCTCTTAGCAGCTGATGCAGCTCGTGGTTCATTCGCCTTCTCCAAATCCCGTCTTTCGTCTGCACTCCGCCGTAGATGGTACGCAACACCTTCCGTTCGAAAACTCCAAGGGCGCGTTGGTCCTCTGCACGTAGGGTCCATGTTTCGTGCCCATAGAGGACGACCGGTCTAATCAGCGTTTTGTAGAAGGTTAACTTCGTGTTACGGCGAACTTTATTCGATCGTAGAGTTCTGCGGAGCAGTGCTGAAAAATTCATTCTGTCATATCTAAATTCAATCACCTACAGCTCATTTTAGAAGATGAACCTGAGAATATGGTATATGAAAAACTTGTGCGGCTAGACCAGTTCTGCAAGAAAGTCACGGAAAAGCCGCTATTTTTATAATATTTAAGGTAAATGTCACGGACTACCTTCGAAAAATGCGAATGATATTCACGGTGAATATCATTTAGCATTTTTCAAAGGTAGTCCGTGACATTTACCTTGAATATTTGAAAAATAGCGGTTTTTCCATGACTTTCTTGCAGAACTGGTCTAGCCGCACAAGTTTTTCATATATCATATTCTTAGGTTCAGCTTCTAAAATGTGCTGTAGGTGATGGAATTTAGATATGACGAAATGAAATTTTCAGCACTGCTGCGGAGTCCAAAGTAAGCACGATTTCGTGCCACAATGCGCCTCTGAATTTCTCTGCTGGTGTCGTTGTCGGCAGTCACCAGTGTGCCCAAACACACGAATTCTTCAACCGCCTCGATTTCATCACCGTCGACATAAATTCGGGGTGGCGGACGCGGTGATTCCTCCCTGGAGCCCTCTGCCATCATGTACTTTGTCTTCGAAACATTAATGACGAATCCGATTCGTCTGGCTTCACTCTTTAGTCGGATTTACGTTTCCGCCATCGTCTCAAATTTACGAGCAATAATATCAATATCATCAGCGAAACCAAGCAGCTGAACGGACTTCGTGAAAATCGTTCCACTCGTGTTTATCCCCGCCTCCTAATTACACCCTCTAAAGCAATGCTGAACAGCAAGCACGAAAGACCACCACCTTGCCGTAACTCTCTGCGAGATTCGAAGGGACTCGAGAGTGTTCCTGATACTCGAACTACGCACATCACTCGATCCATCGTCACCTTGATCAATCGTATCAGTTTATCCGGGAATCTGTACTCGTGCATTATCTGCCATAGCTGTTCTCGATCGATTGTATCATACGCCGATTTGAAATCGATGAACAAGTGATGTGCGGGCACGTTATATTCGCGGCATTTCTGCAACACCTGGCGGACGGCGAACATCTGATCCGTTGTAGCGCGTTCACCCATAAATCCAGCCTGATATTGTCCCACGAATCGGTGATAGTCGGCGGCATAGAATTTGAGAGAGTATCTTGTAGGCAGCGCTCAGTAGTGTGATCGCGCGGTAGTTCCCGCAATCCAACTTGTCGCCCTTTTTGTAGATGGGACACACGATACCTTCCATCCATTCCTCCGTTAATACTTCCTCCTCCCAAATCTTGGTAATGACCCAGTGTAGTGCTCTCACTAGTGCTTCTCCGCCGTATTTTAGAAGCTCGCTCGGTAGTTGATCTGCTCCAGCGGCTTTGTTGTTTTTCAACCGGCCAACCTCCTCCTCAATCTCTTGAAGGTCAGGGGCCGGAAGTCTTTCGTCCTGTGCACATACTCCTAGATCTGTTACCACGCCACCTTCGGTACTTGCAACGTCGCCATTGAGGTGCTCATCGTAATGCTGCCGCCACCTCTCGACCACCTCACCCTCGCTCGTGAGAATATTCCCGTGATTATCTCGGCACATGTCGGCTTATGGCACAAAGCCTCTGCGCGAGCGGTTCAGCTTCTCGTAGAACTTTCGTGTGTCCTTAGCGCGGTACAGATCTTCCATCACTTCGCGATCTCGTTCTTCCTGCTGGCGCTTCTTCATTCGGAAGGCTGAGTTCTGCCTGTTCCACGCCTGTTTGTAACGTGCCTCATTCGCTCTCGTACGGTGTTGCAGCATTCTGGCCCATGCTGCATTCTTCTCGTTTTTCACATTCGCCGTCGTACCAGTCGTTTCTGTGATTCGGAGTCGCGAAGCCTAGTGCTGTAGCCGAGGTAGGTACTACCTATGGCGGATCGGATGTCCCTCCAGCCATCTTCAAGTGTAGCTACGCCAAGCTGCTCTTCCGTTGGTAGGGCCATTGCTAACTGCTGCGCGTAGTCTTGAACCACTTCTACCCGAGCAGAGGGGAATATCAAATTAATACCTACGAAATTACAAAACCTGTTTTTATATCTCGTTTTGTTATTATTGTATTATCAAGGCATTACGTTTCCATAACATGTTTTGTTGGACAATCTCATTTTGTTAGGACCAAGCTATTGGTATACAGCCATTTAATAACATTTCAATATTACATTTTGTTGTGAAACAAGTTTGATTATTATTGTATTATTGAGAGTGTACAAATACTTTATGCTATCCCAAGGATCAGAAGTATCTGAACAACAGTTTCTTAAGCTAAAGTTTGCTTTAGAATGGTTGATTTCATTCTTATACAGCAAAAATGCATTTTAAATGTATATATTCAAAATGCATATTTTTAATGGCACAAATGTCCCAAATGGAGGATAACGTGCCTCTGGAGCCGGCCTTCTGATACGTCATTCAACAACGTTATTTACAGCATTTCGCGAGTTATGCTTCAAAAATATTTTATTTATTTATTTATTTTTAACTCTAAATTTGGGAAGAGGGAAAAACTCCTTTGAGTGATTTCGAAAACTATGCGTGAAATCGTTTTCAAAAAGACACCAAATCTCTTTATCTTTTCGAAAAACATTATAAACAATATTTAAAACTAAATAAAGGATCTTCCGGAAATAATCCATAGCTGAGCCGTAATCTTGAAAAGAATTCGTCAAACGACGATAATGATCCGGGGTACTCTGTATGGGGACCGAAATTCGAATGCTGAAAATATAAAAGAAATATTTTATATTTTCACATGCTTTCCCTGTCGTTCCAGAGGATGAAGTCGGATCTACCTATTTGTGGTAAAAGATTACATGAATAGTTGAAAATACGCCTATGTGGGAAGAGAGAAACTGAAGTTCGCAATGATTGTTCCGCCATTCTCACATGCTAGTCTGAATATGTGAAGCATTCTCAGCCAACACGAAGTCATATATGATGTAGAAAAGGATGCTAATGTGGAGGCCATATGCATACATGATTTCATTCAACCACGGATAAAGTGTACGCATATCGCCTCCACTCTAGCATCCTATTCAACAGCATGTGCGATTGTTTGATATCATAACTAATTTTGCTTTCGGGATGTTATCAATAACTCTTTAATATCAAAACTTGTTCTTGAAATATTTCCCAAATTCACTGTTATTAAGTTGTTATTGACACTAACAAAACATGTTATTAAATTGATTTTCCAGGAACAAATTTTTGTTATGTGACTTGTTATTTTGCCGCTTATGACAGACAAGTTTATAACTCAATATGTTATGTTAATAACATAAAAATAACTAATTCCATTATGCAATTATTTTGCCAAAATAACGCATTTTGTTTTGTTGTTGTTATTCTCTTCTGCTCGGGTACATTACGCAGCTGCTCGAGAGTTTTGAGCGCATGCATACAGCGACTAAGTAGTGATCCGAGTCTATATTCGCACTGCGGTATGTGCGGACATTGGTCAATGATTATATCCGAGAAGAATTGTCTGTCGATTAGAGCGTGGTCGATTTGATTTTCTGTTTGATGGTCGGATGATCTCCAGGTAACTTTGTGGATATCTTTGCGGGGGAAGAAGGTGCTTCGGACTACCATACCACGGTAGGCTGCGAAGTTTACGCATAGCTGGCCGTTATCATTCGATACGGCGTGCAGGCTGTTTCGCCCGATTACCGGTCTGTACATTTCCTCCCTTCCTACCTGCGCGTTCTTGTCGCCGACAACGAATTTCACGTCACGTGGCGAGCAACCATCGTATGTTTGCTCTAACTGCGCGTTGAACGCTTCTTTCTCGTCATCGGGTCTCCCTACGTGTGGGCAGTGGACGTTGATGATGCTGTAGTTGAAGAAACGGCCCTTAACTCTCAACATGCACATCCTTGCGTTGATCGGCTGCCACCCGATCACACATTGTCGCATCTTGCATCAACACTATAAGTTCTGTTCCCAATTCATTGGTGGTGCCACAGCTTTGGTAGAAGGTAGCCGCTCGATGCCCGCTTTTCCACACTTTCTGTTCAGTCCAACAAAGTTCCTGCAATGCCACGATGTCGAAGTTGCGGGGATGTAGTTCGTCGTAGATTATCCTGTCACATCCTGCAAAACCTAGTGACTTGCAATTCCATGTTCCAAGTTTCCAATCGTAGTCCTTATTTCGTCGCGTGCGTCTGTGCCGATTTTATCGAGTCGTATTTTCTCCTATGTTATTCGCATTGGGGATTTTTACGGGTGGCTTATTGGGCCTACGCCAACACTCCTGTCTCGCCAGAGGGCCATCGTGCCAGTTCTGTTTAACGTCCCAACCAACACTGGGACGACCACGCTGATGGGGCTACCACCTTGGATCTAGCTGGGCGTGGTGCAGCGTTTCTTACTCAGCCGCTGGATGCCAGAACAGACGCTGTTTGAGCCGCACCTCCTTGGTGAACAGACACTCGGTCGTACCTCCTCAATCTAGCTGAAGTCAGAAGGACAACAGTGCCCAGGCTGCACTACCAGCTAAGCACACAACTCTTAGCTGGCGGTTTTTGTCATCGCTTGACCCGTAGAAGCATGAGGTAGGAACTTGTGAGGAACAGAGCTATGTTGGACGCTCTCCTTATCGACTCACCGTTTTGCAGCCCAATTTAAAACAATAGTGTTCGATTCACTGAATCCAACTTCAACTGAAACATTCAAACGTTCTCAATACGACTTAAGATATGTCAATTACCACAATAGCTCGCCACAAAAGTGGGTGCTAAATGCGGTGGCACGAAAACCACAAATTATTATAATCAATAAACGATATCATCAAACATCTATCGACATGACAGCCGATTTAGACGCGGTGACACATGACGAACAACCCGTCAGTCCCGATTGGATGCCGTGTGCCCCCGTGGAAAATACATCATCATCAGCACCACCATCAACCGCAGACAGCGAACGAGCCCGGCCCAGCATCCGCAATCTGTAACATAACACAACACAATCTACGCTGCTGGTGAAGCTTTGGGCCAGGTACACAACATATGCATGCACGCCTACATGCACTCAAC
This sequence comes from Aedes albopictus, assembly GCF_035046485.1. NCBI lineage: Eukaryota > Metazoa > Arthropoda > Insecta > Diptera > Culicidae > Aedes > Aedes albopictus. The sequence goes on along the minus strand of NC_085138.1, from coordinate 424,369,916 downwards.
TCCACTTGTTCGACATCCGATCAAATGTCAGATTGCTTCCATTTTTCATATTTTCCCCCACACAAGCCCCCTTCCTGCTCCCGAGCCAAGCCCCATCGCAACATTGATTGCGTTGTTCGCTTGTTACATGGATTAGTTATTATCGAAAATTGTTTCAGTTGACAAGTTTGACATGTGCTTATGGATCGGCCTCCGGTGTCGCCTCCCGCCCAACTCGTAGCTAGATGCTAGATTGCCATCGAAAGTAATTTATCGATTCATCGCTTGCCCAATTTTGTGCTTTCGACGTCCGTCCGTCCGTCCGTTCGGCCGGTGACTGCGGTAGCAAATTGCCCTCCTGGAAAGTTGACTCGGAATAAATGGGCTTCCACTGCAGGACGACAAATAATGACTAACAAACTATCAAATCCATAACTCGACCGGCTAAGTGGGACGCTCGCCCCTTTTTGTACCGCCGAGTTCAGTAGTGTTCAAATTTTCAGAACTTTACCAATTTTCGTTTGACATACGTTATGGGATATTGGAAATTTGTCTGAACATTGTTCACAACGTAACATTTTTCTTTTTTTGCTGCCGAACTTCTATCGATGAGAGCTTTTGATGACATCGACAATAGAGCTTAGCGTTATAAAATTAGTATTGAGACTGCTCATGCTCATTAGGGTGCTCCTCCTAAAATGATGGATTTGAGTCTCAGAAACAAAACCTCCATACACAAAAACTCATTCAAAATATATTTAGAGGTTGCACGCATCGATTTTATGAAAAATTGATGATTTTAGGTAGTTTTATCATAAAAATGTTCATTTGAGTTGGAAAATAAGAGAAATAGAACGCGTCAACTATAGTAAATCATTATTCTAGGTCATGCAAACAAAGTTTTGAGGGAATTTAGGTCATCATTTAGCTTGGTTTCGTATATTTGGCATAGTTAAAATATCGAAAAATTCTGGAGATTTCTCCAGAATGATGAATGCATAAAAAAAGGCTTCTCTAGCATTTTATTCTGAGGATTCCTCCAAGAGATTTCTACTGGAAATTTTACCACGGATGCCTTCTGTATATTCTTCCAGATTCATTTTTAAATTTCTTCTGAGGATTTCTTCAGGAAATCCTTCAGGAGATCCTTTAGAGGTAGCAAATTGAACACTAGTTTTGATGTTATGATGTTGCAAATTATGATAACTCAGGTTGTTGTCATTTTGGTCGTTTTAACGGTCAAAGCATCAAAATTGAGAGCAGAAAAGTGTTCCTGTGATAGCAAGTTGAAAACAATTCCTGCCATCAGTAATAGCAAGTTGATATTTGTTTTTGCAATCAGTGCGAGAAAAATGAACACCTTAAAATATAGAGTTTTTCGATTGATATTAAAACATAAATGCAATCAGATTATTGCACAAATGTTATATTGTTAGAGTTATTTTACATGGTTTGCCAAAAGCTTAAAAATTGCATAACAACTAAAAATTTACAAAAAAAAAATGGATAACAGCAAAACGATATCAGATTTAATCAATCAACTGATATCAATGATATCATGATAAACTGATTTGGGCCCATATAGCCGAGGCGGTAAACGCACGGGTATTCAGCATGACCATGCTGAGGGTGACGGGTTCGATTCCCGGTCGGTCCAGGATCTTTTCGTAAAGGAAATTTCCTTGACTTCCTTGGGCATAGAGTATCTTCGTGCCTGCCACACGATATACACATGCAAAATGGTCATTGGCAGAGGAAGCTCTCAGTTAATAACAGTTAATAGCTGAGAAGCAGGCTTTGTCCCAGTGAGGACGTTACGCCAAGAAGAAGAAACTGATATCAAATTATTATATTATTTTGCTGCCGAATACAAATGTTGTTTTCGATTTGCTATCATTTTGTTGTTGTACTTTGCTCGGGTAGCACTCCGCATATCTAGCAGTGTGTTTGCTGGTGTCTAATTCAGTTCTGGCGTGCGATTTGAATAGGTCGAATCTGAATAGGAATCACAGCAAACATAAGACCTATTCAAATCGAACGCCAGAGTTGTTCATCTATATAAATAAAAATGGAATGGTGTTTGTATGTCACGAATGGGCTCCGGAACGGGACAACGGATTCTCAAAATTCATTCACTAATACATTCGTGCAGGGCTCTGACGTGTTCGTACGAAGAAATAATTGGAAAAAGTGACCGGGAAGGAAAGCAAAACGGGGAAATCAGACATTACGTTTTGAGGGGGACTTTTTTAACCCTCGAGCGATCGCGCTGGTGTATTTTGTACAACACGTTTTTCCATGACCATTGCTGTTTTTTTTTTTGTAGAAATACATGGCAAATTCCATGTAAAATCCTTGGAAGATCCATTTTTAGAACACTAGCATACTGCTGAGAAGATATTTGATAAATTTCTTCCAGGTTTACTTGTCAACTTATTAAGGACAGTAGAAAAAGATTCCTTCGTAAATTATACACACGTTTTCAGTGAAATTCCTGGAAAAGTGATTTCGAGATAATTTATAGATCCCTTCCCAGATTCTACGTACAATCGCAGACATATTAACTGGGTAGCTTCTGAGATATTTAGTTCTTGAAGATGCATGGCAGATTCATCCTTCATCCTTCAATGTTTGGTGTAGTGTGAATACAGAATTATGCTGAAAAATGCTGATATTTTTTATCAAGAGTTTAGTTGGACTTCTTCCATCATTTTTCTTTTGACATCGAACGTTTTTTATCCAGCCAGAAATTTTTTTTTTAAATCTAGCATAACAAGTGAAAAAAGCCTAAGTGCTTTTTGTTAACAAACATGTTTCGGCCGATGTAGGACCCATCTCGATCCACCCACGCACATCAATGTTCTTATAAGAAAGAGCAATTTTCGGGCTATATGTTTGTGGATGGATGCAGTTTGGCCCTGCAGCAACCGAGATATGTTTGTTTACCAAAATACTTCGACCCTTTTTACATGGTATGCTAGAAATATAGCTGGATTTCTTTTAATGGCGCGGTGCATCTGTCAGGGCTTCGCGGTGCAGCAAGTACACTGCTGTGCACGATCTGAAAACCCCTGATTTAGAGGTTCCTACAATTCACACTCTTAAAAAAATAGGAATTTACACGTGACGTAAACCATCAACGTACGTATACATTTCGCATCCATGAATAATCCATCCACACAAATCACCCTTTGTCCATCCAGCAAATGACCGGTAAATAATTGTTCATTTCGATACACACACACAGGTCGGAAACTTTCGCCGGCCGGTAAAAGAGTCGAAAACTTTGCCCTTCTTTGAAAGGCCTTCGTTTCCGTTCCTGCTCGCTGCGCAATCACCTGGCACAATCTCATCTTCCGATTCAATTGGGAAAAACTTTACCCACAGAATGTGTTTTCGGTAAACCAACGACACTTGCTGCTGAGCACCCCAGTTCGGTCGAAATGGAATAAGGGAATCAAAGTCCGAACGGGCCTTGTTGACTACCTACCTTACCAGTCGGGTTGGTATTTGCCTATTATGGGAGCTGGGATTTGGGTCCAACAAAAAATGAAATATTAATCTCCGGTGACAAGCAAAAGTGGTTGCTCCTCTTGCAGGGAACTTGCCTCCCATTTCGGCTTTCAACGGAATTGCAGCTGGAGCTCTTGTTGCTTCAATGTGAAGACAGGGAACAGCACTGGCGTTGGACGGTTTGACACTGCAGTAAAAGTAGTGAAAAGATTTTAATTGAACCAGCATTTGAAAGCAGCTTTGTGCGGGGATCCACACTGCTGGTAAGCAGCAGGCACAACTAGTTCAAGAATTAATGGGACTTGAAAACTAGAACGTTGAGGTAGTATTTGGGGTTTCATAAATATTTATCACCGGTTTGGGATATCTGTTTTCTACTGCAGATATAATCGTTTTAGCATGGTCTGGTAGAATGCTCACCTACTGGAGTCATACCAGTACATTTGAGTAAACTTCCATTAGGTTCAATGTTTTGCCTTTTTTTGCACACAAACTGTGCTGAAAGGCAATATATTCACTCAAAAAACGAATTTTCGATAGAAGGCTCACAATACCAATCAACTCAGTTCGACGAATTGGGAACATGTCTGTGAGTATGTATGTATGTGTGCCAAAAATGTCACTTACTTTTAAAGCACTTCCCATTGGCCGCTTTTTTGGATTTTAACACGATTTGGATTTTAATCGAACTAGAATTTTATCGCATTGTTCAGGCTTGTCCGCACTGAGTGCATGAAAATTCTGCTCTTTTGATTTACACCACCAAAACCATCGTACTTATGGAATCTTCCTATCTCACCTGATAGAAGGATGTCTGAATATTCTAAATGTCATTTTGAACTGTCAAAAAATTGCACCGTAGTGTCACACTGTGCGCGTAAAGAGAATTTCACCTGGGTGAATTCACCCCAGTGAATTTCTCTTTGCACGCTCAGTGCGGCACTGCGGTGCGATTTTTTGACAATTCGAAATATCAGGTAAGATAGGAAGATTGCATAAATATGATGGTTTTGGTGGTGTAAATCGAAAGAGCAGAATTTTCATGCGCTCAGTGCGGACAAGCCTGGCATTGTTAGCTATAAAAACGGTACAGTTCAGTTGAGGTGTTCCGGAGTTATGGCCATTTCAATGATCCGGACCAGCACCGGTAAAATTGGGCGTATATGTATGAAACTGAACCACCCAAGTAACAAAATTAACTTTATAATGCTTTTGAAGTATTCTTCAACACCTGTTCTTTAAAACCATGCATAAACCAAATTGCTCTACAACACGACATCAACTCATCCCATCCTAAGATGCTCTTGGAGAATTGTTTTTAAATTTCTCTTAAAACTTGTTGTACTTCCCAAGTTGTCCTCAAGGCGAATTGCTCTCTCCTTGTAGAAATCTTCAAGTGCACGATAAAACGATAATTAATTTGTCAGTGTTGTTGCTGATGCAGCTTTTATGTCGACATAAAAGTTTGGTGAATTAAATTGAAATTAAAAACACAATGAAAATGACACATTATTGTAATCGGGATTAATTTATTACACAAATTGGAAATATTTCCGGGATGTAGCAAGGATGCGAAATGCCAAACAAAATTCATCGTATATATGTTGCAAGATACTTCCAAAAATTGCAACGCGCTTCCATTATAACGCACTAGTCAAATATTTAAAAATATTATTCCTGGTCATACGAACATTGCTCATGAGTTTTCTCAACATGGCTTCCATTGAAATTCAGGCCGGTGGTCGGTCCATCATCGATGGTTTTAATCAACATCACCATAAGATCGTCTTAAATTTTTTTTTTTTCAACTCATGCCAGAGCTAAAAGCATAACTCAAGAATACTAGGATTTATAATGTTTTAAATGCAGCCTGGTTGGCCTCCATCAAGAACGTCTTAAATTTATTTCATCTTATGCAAGGGTAAGAAGTATTACTCAAGAGTACTCAGGTTTATCACGTTCTTGATGTAGGTTTATGCAAACTCCGCCGAGAACGTCATAAATCATGTACGCCAAATTGTAAACAAACAACAAATTATCGCACCGCGGTGGATTTTGTGAACTTCGTGCGATGAATTTAATCATCAGCCCGGTACCGTTGCCAACCAGGCAGACATTTTTCGGGAACCGGCCTTGATGTGGTGCAGCGTCTTATTCCTCCGGTCATCATTTCCATCAGGTAAGTGATTGTGCAGGTCGATTATTTGACTCCAGATTACAAGGGAATCGACGTCCTGGATGACCAAACCAACCTAAATTCGGATGCCGCAACCGGAGGAACTTGGCACTGCAGCGCGTCGCGGTTGGGTTTCCGGGTAGGTGGCAGCAATAATGGAACGATGAGAATCAAAATCTGATGCTTGCGTTTTTTCTTGTATTTTTCATGTACCAAACTGTTCTCATGCGAGAACAGTTGCTCTTGATCAAGAACAGATGATTGAAGATAACTACAAGAACCTTATAAAACTGAAAATAAGTTCAACAGTTCTTGTTGTGTTTACGGTTTTATGAACTGAACCTCAAGTATTCTTGGAGGTGTTTTTAAAACCACATATTGATGAAGAATAGTTGTATTCAGCTGAAACTCCGATAAGATCAAATAGAATATGCAATGTTCCGATAAAACTATCATAAAAACAAATAAAACCAAATAGAATTAGGATTGTTACTTGGGCAAGCCCTTTTTTATCTAGTTCATTTATTTGGGGCTCAATCGTGAACCAAGCCCTATCATGCGACACATTAAACTGCGCCGATTGTTGTAACCTTTAGCATGGTTGATGAATTTTGTACGGAAATCAACCCCGGAGACCAGAAATTCCACGATGTCAGCCCAAAATTCATATGGTGGCCCAATATGCAAGATGACGGCTCAAAATTCAAGATGGCGAATGTTTAACACTCCGAATACCGTGTTAAAAAACTTTACGCGAGTAAACAATAGGCTCCTAAAGGCCTATCTCAATTTCTGCATAATTCGATCAAGCATTGACTAAAACGACATGTTTACTCATTTTTTAGGTATTCCTATTAGGAAAAGCCCATAAAATATATTTTCAAAAACTTTAATAATTTTTGCAACACTCCTTGTTTAGCACTTAATTTTGGGTAAATTTTGTTGACCGTGTATATCAAACAGGAACATTTGTTGTCAAAAGTGAACCAATGTGATGTCTTTTGCAACCCGCCGTTTCACTTTCGTTACGTCTAGGTTGACCTCGAATGTCAAACAAGACCTGCCCATCATTATTTTATTTTCGAGTTTATTAATTATTCTGTCATTGTTTAAGCTCGGAAAAATTACCAATGGTATCAGAAAAGCATACTCCTTCGAGCTATGCAGCAAAACCGGTAAAATATTTTTCATTTTAGGACCCTATTCGGGCAGTGATATGCCTTTTTAAAAAATACAACTACTCTACTCGCTAGTCTAAAAAGAACTGGATTTTATTTTCCTAACAGCTTTAACTACAATTCAAACTGCTTAATTGCACTTATCACCGTCGTCGATGTCGTCGTTGTCGTCATCCGCTCCACGCGTGCCGTCAGCAATTCACGTTGCCCCGGTTCTTATGTTTCTGTTGCCACCTTGCAACATATGAATGGTCAGCAATCACCGTCGTCGATACTGGTCAACGTCCGGCTAGCTCGGCAGCTAACTCGCGGAATATCGTGATCAGAAAAAAAGAAAGAACTTTTAGAGCAATTCGTTCTCAGCCGCCTGTGAACCGATATCCAATTTTCTTGCAGTAATTTTTTACCCAAATTTTCTACTTTTATTTTATACAAAATTTATCCCTTAGCTCATTTTTCCTCCAGAAAAGCGTGAGTAAAGAAGGTTTTTGAAAAAAAAAATGTTATTTTTATTGTTTGCATGTCAAATTTAAGTCGCGACATCTTGAAATGACTGCAAAACGTGTTTTCTGCCAATAAGGCATACTGTCCCTCTTCGCATGTCAGTCCCATGTCGTTTCTAATGCGAATCATATTTTTGTCACTCACGAGGTCATTTAAAACAAATTTGATATTTTTCCGCTTCATTTCACAGCAGAATATGCTACGAAAAGGGTATGCATGAAGTGAATACATTTTTTTTTGAAAATAATTTGAGTTAAAGCACCAAAGGTAGGCGCTTTGGAAAATAACATGGGACTGACATGCCAAGAGGAGCAGCATAGTGCAGAAGTACTAAAAAATGTTCGCAACTATCTTGAACATCCCTAGCTACGATCAATTTCAGGTCTCGATGAACTAGCGCTCCAGTGCTCTTGCCAAGCATCGTAGAGGCTTAGGTTAGGGCATAGACTAATTTCAAGACCTCGATGTACCAAAGAAAACCATTAATTTTTCTGTATTCAGTCCGGTACCTAATAATATTCATTACCGTGTATTTTTTCCGTGTAAATTGTCTTTTGTGTAAATTATGTTTAGCGTGTTACATCCATCTGACAGTTAAGGACTAAACATAAATAACGTAATGGGTACCGAGGATTGTTCACAATCTGCAAACTTGACTGCGCTAAAAATCGCGACCATGACGCCGCTGGTTAGGGTCTTCAGCAAAGTTGTCAAGAATGATTAGTGCAACACTTTCATGTCATTGATTTTGATGTAGATCTGCTGAAACTGATCTAGATAAGTGTTGTTTTTCAATAAGACTAGTGTTCTCGGTATTCAACCTAGAGGGTTGGAGTCTTCGGCAAAGTGTTTCGAATTGATTAGTACTACATTCTTACATATTCGGTTTTGCCTAGACTTGATTAAACTGATCTAGATAAGTTTTATCTTTCAATACGATGCTCTAGTGTTCTCGATATGCATCCTAAAGGGTAGGAATCTTCGACAAAGAGCTATGGATTAGTCAGTACTACATTCTTACGTATTCAGTTTTGATCTAGGTAAGCTGAAACTGATCTAGATAAGTTATATTTTTCAATATAACACTTATCTTGCCGGGGCCCGTGGCGCAGTGGCTACACGTTCGCTTCATAAGCGGATGGTCATGGGTTCGATTCCAGCCCTGGCATTTCGTCAGTTGCTCTTCCCCCCGAGAGCGGCTGGCACTGACCCTCTTCTGAATCAATGGCTCAAATGGACCCAGATACTTGGACATCGGCGAACGGCAACTCATAATGAACCCCACTCGGACTGGAAACAGGAACAACCAATAGCCACACATCAGCTTCCTCGTGCTCAACATTCTACCAAGGACAGGGTAGGGAAGTGAAGGCAGCACAGAGGCAATCCAGTTCGATATAGTAGAATATGAATATAATAGAATACATTTAGGCGCTGTACAAAGTGTAAGTGCAGCCGCCAATTAAAATCGCTCACGTAGTGCCCTAGTGGACCAAAGAGCTGCAAAATAGGTTAAGTGGTTAAGAATAAAAAATAACACTTTATCTTAAGGTACACCGGGGCAAGTTGAAACGGGTGGGGCAAGATGAAACACGAAGTTTTGTAATAGATTTCAATACAATTTCGAAATTTATCCTTCGCTAAAAGATGGTTTGAATCAAAAACTATGTGTTATGGCGATCAAACTGTTTATCATCATTAGAAAACGTCATATTAACCCGCTGTTTCATCTTGCCCCACCCGTTTCAACTTGCCCCGGTGTACCTTACAATATGTTTTCGATATGCATAGAGTCTTGAAGTCTTCGGCAAAGTGTTTCGAATCGATTGGTACTACATTTTTACGTCTTCGATTTTGATCTAGATTTTCTGAAACTGATCTAGATAAGTTTTATCTTCCTTACGACGCTCTAGTGTTCTAGGTATGTTTCCTAAAGAGTTAGAGTCTTCGGCAAAGTGTTTCGAATTGATCAGTACTACATTTTTACGCCTTCGGTTTTGATTCAGAGTTGCTAAAACTGATTGGTTGGTACTATATTCTTACGTCCTCGATTTTAATCTAGATCTACTAAAACTGATCTAGATAAGTTTTATCTCTTAAAACGACCTCTAGTGTTCTCGATATGCATCCTAGAGGATTAGAATCCTCGGCAAAGTGCTTTGGATTGGTTGGTATTACATTCTTACGTCTTCGGCTTTGATCTAGACATGCTTCAACAAATCTAGATCAGTTGTATATTTTGTTATGATTATGATTTGATACCACATTTGCAAGCCTTCGATATAACGAATCTTCACGAAATTCCAGAGAGTCTCCACGATATTCTGGCAGAAGAGCACTGAAGCGCTTGTGCATCGCAAGCCGCAATTGACCGTAACTAGGGATGATCAAGAAAGGGGCGAACATTTTGTATTATGCATTATTAGTAGAAATCACGTTTCGCAGCCATTTTAAGATGTAACCACTTAAATTTGGCAAGCGAACAAAAAAATATGATTTTTTTCATAAAACGTTCCTTACTCACGCTATTTTGGAGGAAAAATGAGCATCCCTAAAAACATGAATTTTGTATAATTTAGAAGTAGATAAGTTGGGTAAAAGATCCCTGTAAGAAAATTGAAAATCGGTTCTCGCAGGGTTGTTAACGTTAATCAACGATTAACGCCGTTAACGTTAACTTTTATCCAAATCAACGTCAACGCCGGTGCGTTAAATTTCTTGGCAATTAACGTTAACGTTAACGGGTTGCGTTGAATCAACGTCAACGGAAGCCGTTGATTTAATCGTTGAAAACCGATTTATGCTGCTGTGTTTTATGTTCAGGGGCCCACATGGCCGATGCCGTAAACGCGCGGGTATAGCACGACCATACTGTGGGTGGCAGATACGATTACCCGTAGGAACTTTTCGTAATGGAAGTTTCCTTGGCTTTTTGGGCATAGAGTATCCTCGTGCCTGATACACGATACACGAATGCAAAATGGGTCATGGGTAGGGAAGTAATAAATTAATCAATTATGGGATGAACACAAGAATAGACAAAATAATTTTTAGGCAAGATGTCATCACGATTTGCAATGCGTCTTTTGGTTTCACAATTTCTGAATGCTGATGGCGATTTCATCCACTGTACCCTCTTTTTAGTCGAGCAGGATCGATACGGATATCTTACTGGTATCAGAAGCTCAGCAGGACATCAACGATCAGGCTGCCATACATACCTACTAGCTAACTACCGTTCTCTCATCGGTTATCATTGCATTACATGGCCCACTGCACGAATTTATGCTGGCCTGTTTGCTCTCACAGAACATTTGACGTTTGGAAGGAGCCGGCACCGCTTAAACGTCAGATTTTCTGTAAGAGAAAGCAGGCCAGCATAAATTCGTCCAGTGGACCATTGCCACCGATTAACCCGTGGCCACGTGTAACCTACGACTTACTTTCAATCACAGCAGGCATGCATATGTCAAATGCCAGTGTCGTTTGAAGCAATTTTCTCATCAAATCTGCCCATGAGTAAATTGATTTGGTCAGGTCAAAAAATCAAGAAATTCCTTCAAGATCTTTTTGAATTTTGGAAATTTCTGGATTTCAGAAGACATTCCAGATTCTCAAGAGCTCAAGACTTAATTATTGAAAGATCTGGGATTTCAAACAGAACCAAAATGCTGAAAAATAATCGAGAGCTGAATAGTCAAGCTCCGAAATTTTAATTGTCTCCGGCTCAACCTCCAAGGTAGGTAGGTACCTGCAATGAAAAAAACATCTGCATTGTTGATCAGTTAGGTGAAATCTAGGAAAATAGGGGTACTCACTAAACAGATTAAATTGCTGCGTAAGCCATGATTTTCTGCTTATTTGAAATGTTTCATGATTTTGCGAATGAAATAATCAAAGATTGCCTTGGTGATCGCGACGTTTAATCGGTTTAATCAGTTTACGCTGTTAAGTGAATCCCCCTAATATTTTTTTGCAAGTTTTCCTTTTTGGTGACTTCAATCGTAGAGACTTTTTCTACAGAACAATGTACCTACCTATTTATTTATTGTTAATTTTACGCAAAATCATACCTCAACGATTGAATTCACCCTTGGCCGAAAATAGCATGAAATACCAGTCGAAATCATCATCTTCCATTTCAAGTTTTTTTTTTCATTTTGAGTTCATTCAACTTGGCTCATAGGAAGTCTTATATGCTTCATAAATGACTAAATGCATCGTTACCCAACAAAAGGCGCCCATATTAGTGGACTAATAACTCTTCGCGCACTAGGCAAGGTTCCAATACGTCGCTTAAAGAGTTGCCACATATAATTTTGGGTTAGCTAATGAAACACGGGAGATGTGGTTTGGTCAAAATGGATGCATTATTTCACAAATCCTATCAAGTCAACTTACACACTTAGAAATTCTGAAATTTCCTCGAAACGGAATCACCAAAACACGTATACGTTTTCAAGACTGAATCACAAATTGGACTCAATTTTACGCGCATCATGTAAGTGCTGGTTGGTTGCGTAAGATGTCAACAAATCCGTTTCACCAGAAACGTAGAATCAGTATCACGTTCATCAGGCATTTTCTAACTCGGTGAAATAGCCGAGAGGTAAGCGACGTGGCTCACGATCAGCAGATCCGGTGTTTGAATCTCATGCATGACGATATTTTACTTTTCTATGTTTTATCTATCAAATCGGTTCTAGCGATTGCTAGACGCTAAGGAAAAATAAGTTTTATTTTGTGGTGTCTTGAAAGACGTAAATTTACATGTTATAACCTCTAAATTTGTGTTTTTGAAGATGCTCGTATATGTCAGGTTCAGGACACTTAAAATTACATGATATTTTCTAGGTGTGTAGAATGGCAGAAATTATGAAGTTAATCTTGCATTTTCCCTTGATTTTTCCCTTTTGGCTCAAAGCAAGCTAGTAAACTGACGGTAGTTTAAAAGCTTGAGAAGGTTAAACCAACACCTAATTTAGATAAATTATCCCTGTTACTCATTCACATAATTAACGCACAATTAACGCAGTCGTTGACGTTGAATCAACGCTCTGCGTTAACGTTAACGTTGATCAACGTGCCTGAAAAATCAACGTAAAATTCGTTAATCGTTACAATTAACGTTAACGAATTAATGAAACGGCGTTAATCGTTGATTAACGTTAACAACCCTGGTTCTCAAGCGGCTGAGAACGAGCTGCTCAAACTTTCCCACTTTTTTCCTAACGCACACACCTAGAAAAAATCATGTAATTTTAGGTGTCCTGAACCTGACATATACGAGCGTCTTCAAAGACACAAATTTAGAGGTCAAACAAAACATGTAAATTTACATCTTTGAGAACTTATATTTTCTTAGCGTCTATTATTCGGGTCCGTTTGAGTAAAATATTGACATGCCTGGATTCGAACTCAGGATCTGCTGATTGTGAGCCACATTTCTTACCTCTCGGCTATTTCACCAAGCTGGAAGGTTGCAGATGAATATGATACTGATTCTACGATTCTGGTGAAGTGGATTTGTTGATATCTAACGCAACCAACCAGGACTTACATGATGCGCGTAAAATTGAGTGCAATTTGTGATTCAGTCTTGAAAATGTTTACGTTCTTCGATGTTTCTGTCTCGTGCAAATTTCAGAATTTTTAACTGTGCAGTATTTTGAGTGTAAATAGAGTTTAAAACCTTTCAATATGGGTACATTTGGAATATGGAAAATATCTAAAGTCCATGCTCCATGATCCGCGTTTGTGGTGGATAACCGGTTCCATGAGCGTTTTATATGCACATGGTACATTTGGTGCGAGTGTGAATCTTTTTCGGTCGCACTGGAGCCCATAGAAGTAACCAAGACTTCCACTGATGATGCGCTCTTCTATTTCACGACTCAGGTTGATGTGAACCATCAGTAAGGATCCGATGTTAATGCATTCCTCCACTACCTGGAAGTTATCCTCGTCGATTCACGATATTTCTGGAGAATTTGCAGTACGGTGAAGACCTGCCCAAGCAGCACACATGTCATATAAGAGTTATGGCAGCGTAAGTTTTGGTTGAATAGAAGTAGATTTGACGTTATTGTACCATATTGTGTTACTCCGAGACCAAGAGCCTCCCATGCCTGTATTGTAAGATGCCTCGTTGAAGTGCTGCGTTCACCTTTCAATCGCCTTACGTGCGTCCGTCAAGAGCCTTAGAGGTTTAAATATTGAACACGTACAGTGCCACCAAGCGGCAAAAGTCGAAATCTTAAAACGTCTGCATAAATTTAGCCAAGTTTTCCCATACAAACTTCAAGTCTGTTGGATACCCGCTTAGGCTTGACCGATTTTGCTAAAAAATTTAACGTAGCTTCTGGGAGTTAAAAACATCTGATTTAAGAGATAAGACTTGGTATTTTTCGAAATTTTTGTTTTTCATATAAGTGTGGGTCACCTTAGTCGACAGCCACTCGATAAGTGGAACCGGCAGGTGTCAGTTGGACCACATTGGTGAAATGTTATCCTAGGAAAAAGGCACTTTCTAGGCACGTGTTCGTTAAATTACCGATAGTGAAGGACCAAGACATTCTTCCGGAACTAGCTGCTGCAGACACTAACTTTTAAAATAAACCCCGACTGCAAAAAAATCCGATTTTTCTATGTTTTTACAATCACAAAAAGGCACAAACTTGACGGCACGAGAAAATTTCGCGTCCACTTCCTGGCACAACACACTTCGTTCCCCAGGAATTCTTCCAGAGATTCCTCCAGAAATACATCCAGAGATCGAGGGATCCCTTCAGAAATTTCTACAGGAATTTCACTCAGAATTCCTCCTGGAGTTCCAGGAATTCCATCAGGAATTCTTTCAAGAATCCTTCCAAGTTTCCGGAATTCCTCTTATTCTTTCAGAAATTTCTAGAAGGATTCCTCCTGAAATTTCTCCAGAGATTCATCCTGAGATTTCTTCGAAGGTTTCTCCAGGAATTTCTCCAGAAATTTGTTCAGCATTTTCACTAGGAGTTTTTCAACGCTTTCTCACGACATTCCTTCAGGAATTCCCTCTGAATTTATCCAGGGATTTCACCTGGAATGCCTCCATGTATTTTTTCCAGAAATTCAGCCTGAAATTCATCCAAAAATTCCACCAGGAATCCCTCTAGGAATTCCTACAGGGATTCGTCAATGAACTCCTCCAAGAATTCCTCCAGAAATTCCTCCAAATATTTTTTTTCCGGGGATTTGTCATTAAACTCCTCCAGAAATTCCTCCAGGAATTCTTCCAGGAATCCTTCCAAGATTTCCTCCTGGAATTCCTCTAATTCTTCCATAAATTTCTCTAAGGATTGCTCCTGAAATTCCTACAGCGATTCATCCTGAGATTCCTCCGATGGTTTCTCCAGCAATTTCACCAGGATTTTTCAGAGCTTTCTCACAAAATTCCTTCAGGAATTCCCTCTGAAATTTATCCAGGGATTTCACCTGGAATGCCTCCATGTATTTCTCCAGAAATTCCTCCTGAATTTTATCCACGATTTCCTCCGAGAAATCCTCCAGGAATCCCTCTAGGAATTCCTTCAGGGTTTCGTCAATAATCTCCTCGAAGAATTCCTCCAGAAATTCCTCCAAATATTCTTCCGGGGATTCGTCATTGAACTCCTCCAGAAATTTCTCCAAATATTCTTCCTGAAATTTTTCTAGAAATCTTTTCACGCATTCTTACAGGAAATCCTCCAAGGAATTGTACAGGGATGCATCCAGGGATTCCTCCTGAAATTCTTCCAGGGGTTTCTCCTGGAATGTTTCCAGAAATTTCTCCAGGATATTTTCCAGATGGTTAAATGATTCTCAAAATGGGCCACGAAATGCTATTTTGATGCATGAATTACAAAATTGAAGCATAAAATTCAATTGCGGCCTATAAGATACTAAGATGATATAATAAACACCAAGAAGGTGCATAGAATTTGAAAATGGTGTGTGATGTGAGTATGGTACATTATTTACCTTAATGATCAAGGGAGCCGCAAGATCGTACATGCGTGGCAAATAATTGAATCGTTTGTTTGAGAAACCGCATAAGTGCATTCGACACAATTGTTGGAAAACAACAAAAAACTGATTTCCTCGAAATTTTGACCTGGAGCATTGCGATTTTAGTATGAGGATCTTTAGAAATGCACAAAACAAGGTATCTGAGTCCATCATTCGATCATAATAATGCTTTAAACACCCAGGTAACCAATAAGCAGTTAAAATGGCATTAATTTGGCACTATATGCGCCTTTAAGGCAGGTCATTAAATGCTGATTTGCCCCATATGCGCCATAAGTGCTACTTAAATGCAGGTTTTGGCCCAATATACGGCTGATTTAATGCTTAAATTTCCTACCCCCCAGATTGTCAAAAATAAAAACAAAAAATTTCCCCTGCCCATTTTACGGCCTCTCTTTCTCTTCTATTTTTATCTTCACTCTCCTGTGCAACTTTTGAGGCTTGGGGGCACGTTTTGAAATTCGGTTCTTGTTTTTTTTGCTGATTTCGGCGAAATTGGGATTTGATCCCTCGATCCTCGGGTTGACGATGGTGCTGAACCTCGCTACGGTGTAAGCTATAGATGATTAGATAATGTGCGTTGGTTTTTTGATCAATTTAAAGCTTGAATATTACACCGGCAGTAGCTTCGTCAGATATGCTATGTCCCCAGCATGTGCTGATAATTAAATAAATCGAGCATTGGAAAGTAGCCAAAACCATGGAATTTATTTGCCAAAGCATGTTTTTTTAGTTGCTACTCTATAAATGACAGGACAAGCGAATGATAATGGCATCTACAGCCGGGGCACGTAAATTAAAAAGTGGAAATGTGTTGTGGGTTCAGCATCACTCCTCCCACTTAGCAGTTTTATGGCACTAATGTAGCAGTTATGCTGCTTGTTGACCAAAATATACCGTGCATCTGAAATGCTACATAACTGCTGTCAGATTTTAAGTAGCATTTCAATTGCTAATATAGGGCAGTTTAGCCGTCGAACTGCTATCATACGGCAGTAAGCAGGTCAAATGCAAATATAAAACAGAAATACGGCTTATTCAAATGCTTATTGGTTACCTGGGCAATAACTACAGTACTTTGAAAATCATGCACTTAGGTTGTTTCTCAAACAAACGAAAAATCAATTACGATAATTATGCGTTTTGGACACTTTATCATCTTATTTTATTAAATGCATGTGCCCATTATTTCAAAATACGCATAAACACATAAATAGACATCGTAATGAAGCAGATTTGCTTTTTGGGGTCGTCCAAATACCACGTGGTCATGCTTGAGTTTAGAAAAATTTTATTACTCAAGTTATAAAATTGAAATATTAGCGCTCTATAAAGAACTAGACGCGATATGTAATTAGGGATCGTAAAGAACATCTCTATATTGAACCTTTCCTTACTATGTGGCTGTCCATAAACCACGTAGACTTAAAGGGGGTCTGGTTCAAGTTGCTCTACAGAAATGTTCAAAATTGTATATAGGCGAAAGTTTACGGGGAGAGGAGGGTGAGGTCTGAGATTCCTAAAATTTGGTGTACGTGGTTTATGGATAGCCCCTATGGTTTTAAAGAGCTGATGAACAAAGTTGGAAAAGAGGAAATGGGGGATTAAAGATTAACTTTTGTAATATGTAATGAACTAAAAAAACTCGTTTTTCAAAATTGAACCTATCGCATCCCTAGCGCTCGCCCCCTCCTCCCTTTAGCTCCCCCCCCCCCTTCATTATATTACGAAATTAACAAAAACTTAGGGGAGTATGTTTGAATTACGAAAGCGTTGGAATAGTAAAATCGGGTTGGTGATTTTTGTCACACCGTCTCGCCTAGCGTTATTTGATTAGTGAAATGTATCAATGATTGGCTCGTTGCATATGGTTATATAAGGGGTTGTCCATAAACCACGAATACCAAAGTTTAGGAATCTCAGACCCCCCATCCCACCATAATCCCCTCTCGTTGACTTACACCCATATGAAAATTTCGAAATTTGTATGGAGCGGAGACTTTGGCCAAACCCCCCCCCCCTCCCCTCTCCCCTAAAATTGATGTATTTTCAACAATTTTGAGTGAATAATGAGTAATGTTTCAATTTTGGTTCATTTCATCTTTATTTCATTGAACAATACAAAACTTGGATTTCTCCGCTTGGGTACATCACACGCGCGCTGCCACCGAATGTAAACAAGCAATGAAAAATTCAAAGCTATTGAAGCGCCGCGCGTGGTGATAATCGGAAACATGCACTTAGGTGGTTTCTCAAACAAACGAATATTTTGAACCTTAATTTGAAAGGGTTTGTGGAACTAACTTTTTCTGAAATTTTCAGGGAAAGTGTATTTACCCTCAAAGATATGAAAACCGTCAAAAAGTCATTTTTGATAAAAATGTCACTTATGCGGTTTCTCAAACAAACGATTCAATTGTATTTTGATACAGATATAGAATGCCAAGATGGCGCAGGGAATTTTAAGATGGTTCTCAAGTTAGTTGATGCATACAATTCCAATTGCGTGCCGCCTTAAATGTGCATGATGTTAGCATGATATAGGACCCCTAGATAACACTGAGATCATTAGGATGGTGCGTGGAATACTGATGTGAAGCAAGGCATTTAAAGATGGTGCATGATGTCAATGAACACTATTTTGATGTAAGAAAACGTCAAAACGTCAAGTGAACGTCACGATTGAGCTTGAACAGCTTTGGTAGGACATGAAATGTGACGACGGTGCATGATTTCGCATAAGACACATAATTGATTCAAAGATGGTGCCTAAATGATTCTGTGAATATCATAGTGGCGCAAGGAATGCAAAGAAGCTACTTGATGTCAGAATGGTGCATTAGTTTCATCATGACTCTGTCATACTCAACATGTTTCCAGGTGCACAAATTGCAAAAATGGTGCAGGAAACTCAATGTGACACGGAAGTCAACATTGCCCAGGTACATAGAATGCTATTTTGTACTCAGAATTCCAAAATGGTGCATGGAATTCAAATGTAAACCACATCATTATGGTGCATAAGATATCTACATAATATAGTGAATGCCAAAATGGTTCATGGAAAGCTTTTAAGAAGGTGCATGTTGTGAGTGTGCTGCATTAGTTGTTGCCGTTATTCAGTGATTTTCAATATGTTGCATGATTAGGTGCACAAGTTGCAAAAATGGTGCATAGAATTAAATGTGGTGCAGAATTATTATTATTAATATCTTTATTGGGGAGATTTTCAGCCCGAGGCTGGTTCATCTCCACCGTGGTGCAGAAGTTCCAGATACATGGAATGTTATTTTGGTGGCTCCAGGTACATGGAATGCTATTTTGGTGCACTAAATGCAAAAATGGTGCATAGAATACAAGCAAAATGTGTTTATGTGATGCTCACACCATAATAAACCATTAAATGTCTAGATACGTCTAGATGATATAATAAATGCTTAGTGGTGCTAAGAAAGTTTTGGTGGTGTAAGAAATTTAATGATGGTGCTTGGTATCAGCATGATTCATTAGATACCTGATTGCTTAAAAGACAGTACATTAGATCAGCATAATGCGTGTATGTTTAAATGATTCTGTGGACATCATGGTGGTGCATGAACAGCTTTGAGCAAGGTGCATGATGTAAGTGTGCTGTATTTTCCGTCACCGTTATTCAGTGATTCTTAACATTTTGTATGGCTAGGTGCACGAATTGCAAAAATGGTGCTTGGAATCCAATGTGATGCCGAATTCTCCATGGTTTACGTAGGGGAGACTGAGGAGATTTGATCTCTGGGGAGACTTGTTCCCCTCATATTTGCTCGGAATCAAAAACATTTTTCTTGTAGCATATTTTATTTCAAAACTACTCCTGCACAAACGACTATGTTTTGGCTACAAGTGATTTTGATTGTACATTGCATTATTTTTTAACGGCTGATGGTTTGTTTTCAGTCCTTCAGAAATCTTTTAGGCGATTCCGAAAAATCTCAATAACATGGTGAAAATTGAACCAAATCGTGTCAAAATTTCACAGCACATAGTTTAAATAAAATACTTTCAAACTTATTTATCCAAATTAGGCTGTTGTTAACATATTTTAATTAATTCAACTTAGTATACACAACAGTGACATGGGGAGACTTGATCCCTCGAGGGTTACATACACATTATACATGTGAAAATAAAATTCTTTTCGGAAGCCTCTATTTACTTGGAATTCTAGTCTATTCAACGATAAAATGTGTCAGATAATTATAACTTTAGTACAAACCAATACAAGGGGGATCAAGTCTCCCCATTTTGAAAAAACGGCATATCCTTAAAAATTTAAGGAAATCTTACAATTTCAAACACTCCATATTCATCGAAAATACAAGAAAATTCGAAAAGAAAATGAATAGGAAGACTCTGGAATTATTTTCCCTTTAAATAAACCACACAGAAAGAAATCATGAAAATTAAGCAACACGTAAGCTAAGCATCGACTGAAAATTATAGCAAGAGGCTACAAAATTACAGCCATTTACTGTGAGATGATACTGCCCGCTCAGTAATCAGCCAATCATGCGTACTGTTTACAGATTTTGAGACATATTCGCTTGAAATTTACATGCAGTAACGTAAATGAGTACAGCTACGCTCAGTCGTCTGCCTCTCTGCGGGAACTGCTCTCACTCTCTCAGTGGCCGAAGCGGTACAACAGTTTGTTCGTTTACGGTGGAACATGTTTATCTTTAATGGCTTTCTCTTCAAATTGGTGAGACAGCCAAGAGGGGTTAGACGTGAACTCTCACTTGAAAGATCTGAGATCTATTCTCGTATAAAGATTTTTTTTTTAATTCTCTAAAAAGTCGGTGCTATAATGAGCTCTTTTCTCAGCAATCAGCAGTATAATTTTAATATCACACAATAATTTTTATCGAACACGATGGAGGTCAATTTGTTACATTCAGTTCGTCATAAAATTACAGATTTTGTTCGTACTGTGCATGTGCTCAAAGGGGGATCAGGTGTCACTCATTTTTGAAAAACACATTATAAGACATGCCTCCAAAAAACACAGTTTTGAAAACTTTAACAATAATTTAAAGGACTTCTGTTGTGTATTAGCTTGCAATAGATGTTTATCTGCCATTTTGTACGAAAATCGGATCAAGTTTTGTGTTTTTTCTTAAAGTTTCAGGTAAATTAAGAAAAAGGGATCAAGTCTCCCCAGTCTCCCCTACATGAAATACAGTTTCGGAATACGAAATGCCTAAATGGTGCATGGTATTAAAATGTGATGCAGACATGGTTCAAAGCGCGTGAGATCAGTATGAAATTATGAATGCCTGGATGATTCACCATGGAATACTAAAAATACTACATGAGTCAGTATGGTGCATTAGTTGCCACCATGGTTCAGTGATTCTTAACATTGCATGGTTAGATGTAAGGTGCAAGAATTAAAAAAAATGGTACACAGTATTTGATGTGAAACGAAATTAAACATGAATCAGGTGCAAGGATTGCAATTGGTGTATGATATACCAAAATGGAGCATATAAAATTCAAACGTGAAATAAATGCTTAGAAATTATATTAGATGAGATGTTCAGATGGTGCATGGAATTTGAAGACGGCAGTTATTCAATGAGTCTCAATATGGTGCGTGGCAGTCGCCATGCATCGACTTCCGCATCATATTTCTTATATTTCATATATTTTTTTATTAAAGGGGGGGGCAACTGTCCCCTTTGCAACCCCCTGTACACGCCAATGAGTTGAGCTTCTTGACCGGAAGAAGTGAGATTTATTCTATTGGGGTTCTTGGTTAAGATTGAACCAAGGTATGCTTTTCAGCATCCAGCTTCGTCCTTATGAGAAGTTTGAACAAGAATTGCAAAAGAAACACAACTGTCAGTCATTTAAACTTCAAGTCTAAATCGTCAAGACTTATTATGAAGTGCAATCTCACGATGCTTATGCTATATGTCATGTTATCACTCTGAGCCATGCTGAATTACATGACATATGTATGACGGAACTTCACATGATATTATAAATTTCATATTATGTAAATATGTGTGATATACCACGCTTCAATTATATGCATCATATGTCATAGAATTTTACATGATTTTTTCGATCTATCTACGGTATTGCTTATGTTTTCTCTAACTTAAGATGTTTGTTACGCGACTATCACCATCGTCGTATTCAATCAATTCATAAATTTGTCGTTCGTTTCATTATCCTGGAAGCCAAAATTTGTCACGTAGTATCCCAACACTAAGCCCAGCATTTATTCATCACTCGCGTATGTTCCTAAGTTCACTACCAATCCGGGCATTGTTATCTCCCGTCCGTCAACAGCACGGAACAGCCGGAAATGCCAGCCAGCCAAAATCTTACGCTAATTGACAACTCGATCGACAGCTTTCGCCTCAAGTTGACATCGTTACACGATTTCTGCGTCAAATGACGCGTCGTCTTCCGTGTCTGGCGTGCATTGGTTGCGTTGCTCTAGCTAAATACGTCTTATGCTTGTGATTTTAGGCATTCCACGTTTCCCGACGCGGCGGTGTTTGATGGCTTGATGTGTTTTTCTATCCACTTTTACCAAATTGAAAATGACATCCGAAGTCGAAAAGTAGCTTTTCGCTCAGCTGCCACGATTAGCATTATATAATTTCTTCTTCAGACTGTCAGGAAACCATTAACAACTCACTTTAATTATCGCGCCTCTTTCTCGGATTTCGAACAACACTGAATAGGCTTGAATCCGAATTCAACCGACTGCGATTCGCTTCTTTCGGCAGAACTATTTGGGATGAGAACAGCAGGAAACCATTGCGCTCTGGATGAAAAGCCCCATTGAAGACGGCGACAACGACGACGACAACGGATGCAGGCAATAAAGTTTCCCAAGTTTACAGCACCTTGGGAACGCGCAAATTCACCATTTCTGGAGGGAGGAATAAATTACTCTGAAAAATTATTCACTTTTCCCAGAAAAGGTAAAGTGTTTTCCACTTTCATATTTGTCGTTTTTCAGCAACTCCAACTGCGACTGCGAGCTTCGTTGTTCTCTTCTGCATCGTCGTCGTCCTGGCTGTAACTACGGGTGTGTATGGGTCCTTTGCAATCGGTTGCCAGTGCACCACCACCGTCGTCGTGTGGAACCTCAGTTTTGTCCATAGGAACTAGTTTTCCTCTGGATTCCTCACAGTTTTCATCGTCGCCGTCGATACGGGTATATGTAGTTGGAACGTGCAAAAAGGAAAATTGAACGATAAACTTTCATTCCGGTACTGACAGAAAGTGGTGGAGGTGCACATACTCCGGCGACAGACGTCGACGACGACGAGTTGGGGTCCGTCCGTTTATGTTGGCTTTATTAAAGTAGATTTTGTAATTTACATGAAAAATCAATTAGAAGACGGTTGGAGACAGCGGCGGGGCTCGAGGTTCTAAATGTATATGTGTGCACACTTTTACGTTGAAATGGAATTTTTCGGGAATGTGGAGGTACGTGAGTTGTTACTATATTAATGGGAAAGATCGTAATTTTCGGTACTGTATGGTCTAGTGTAGTAGATAGTGCAGATGATTAGGTATAATTAGCCTCTAAGAAATCTTGAGTGGAGCATTACCTTTTAATATACTTAATGTGTCTTTTCTTGCCGTAACCTTCTCACTGTACAAAGCCCGCTTCTCAACTCATAATACTGCAGTTTCCACACTGCTAAAAAATTTCCATGGGAAAAAAATCTAGTAATTCCCAGACATTTTCCCAAAATCTTCAAGGAGTTTTGCAATGAATAGAAAAAAAGGGAGCCAAAAATTCCACCAAAAATCATTCGAGATTTCTCCAAATATGTTTTTCCATGACTTTACTTTGAAAATCCTAATTAATCCACCAAGCGGTGATGACGCCTTTCTCATGCCTTCGCAAATCCATTTCAACAAAACTCAACTAACATGTTGATGAGTATCGCACTTTCATGCGTTAAAAAAACAATTCAAAATACCGGCAATCATACCGTTTATCTGGATTTTGACTTTTGAGAGTAAAACTCCATCTTATATATTTAGCCGCCATCTTGGATAATATTATCGCCATCTTTAGACTCCACACATCTTCGCCATACAAAATATACCCATATTGTATGGTTATAGAGCCTAAAATTCCATTAAACAGAGCTCTACCATCTTGAATTTTGGGATGCCATCTTGAAATTCAAGCAGCCATCTTGAATAATGACATTTTAGAACTCCAGGCATCTTTTTTATGTCTTTATCAAAGACATTTTCAGCCCAAATCCAGGTCTCTTCCTTTTACCAAATATACCCATATTACGTGGCTTTAGAGCCAAAACTCCATTAAACAGCAGCCATCTTGAGTTTTAGCAGCCATCTTGGTTTTTGGACCGCCATCTTGAATATTTTTGGATACCAAATATCTTACCTATACCAAATATACCCATATTCAGGAATGAAAATACTCACTTTTACTCAGATACACTCACTTGCCATTATCTCAGCTCAGAAGCCTGCAAATAAAAAAACAGTGTATGGATGACTTTTACCTTGCAGTTTTATCTAAAAGTTCGCCGAATAGAGTAAGGGTCACAAACGCAGATTGAAACCGTAAGAGAGCAATAAAGACGACAATCCACACGATGAATGCAAATTATGCTCAATCCGTGGAAAGTCACATTCATAGCTCTGCCACGATTTTGGTATACGTGTGCGACCCTTATTCCTTTGTTCTACAAACTTTTAGATAAAACTACAAAGTATAACTCCTCCATACACTGTTTTTAATTACTAGTTTCTGAGCTGAGAGAATAGCAAATGAGTGTATCTGAGTACAAGTGAGTGTTTCCATCCCTACCCATATTGCATGTGTTGGCACAGCTCCGTACCACCCTTCGACAGCGCAACCAGTGCGCAACATGCATAGTCCACACAGGACGAGACAACACCGGCCGATGGACGAACCGTGCGCTGAGCATAGCTGTCAGGTATGTTGGGAGAGTGAGAGAAAAGTAGAGTGCAAGTAAAAACATAAAAATACTTGCGAAGAGGCAAACAAAATGGTTTGTAGTAATTAGAAGGCAAATTAGAGGAAGATTAGTTTCAAGCCAAATTGATGTTTAAAAGTAAAGTGTAGTTCAAATTTCATTTTAAATTGCATATCGAACTGATAGTGGTAGCGGTGATTAGTGGCAGTGTGATTTTCTGAATAATCAAGGTCAGCTAAACTAATCAAAGAAGTGAAGTTTATCATTAGCAATGTATAATTTGTAGGATCCAACTAGAACCAACCTCGCGCTTGAAAACCATACCTGGAAGGAGAAATACAAGAGAAAACCATTAAATGTAAGTGATTAGAAGTAAGCTTAAAAAGAAATTATTATTAATTAAATATTTACATTGTATTTTGCTACATTAAATAAAGTTTCAAGCTTTCACACAACAAACAAGTGCTGCTCTGAAAATTAGGTTTGAATAGGGTGGTCCGATTCCGAACAATCTTGAAAATTTAATGATGTTCCGACCAAATCCCGAAATTCAAAGTCCTGACAGGACAGATTTCAATTGCGCGGCTTGCGATCGTCCGGATAATGAGGAATCGCAAATGGTATTTTGTGACCACTGCCAGCGGTGGTATCATTTCGGCTGTGTTGGCGTCACAGCTGATGTCAAGGACGCTTCTTGGTGCTGTCAGAAGTGCGTCGGAAGTGAAAGTGGAGGTGTTGTTCCTGCTGATGTGCAAGAGGGGCTAAAAGAGCTCGAAGCGGAGAAGGCGAAGCAGAAGCGGGAAATGGAGAAGGAGAAGATTTTGCACCAGAAACGTCTGGAGATGAAGCAGGAGCTGTTCGAGATGCGCCAACAGCTGGAAAAAGAGAAGCGGGAGATGGAACTCGAGTTCGAACAGGCGCGAATGGTGAAGAAGTTCGCCGAAGAAGAAGCCCATCAGAAGAAACTCGACAAAATGCGGACGGAGATGGAGGACAAGCTGAAGCAGTTGAAGCTGAAGCGGAATTCAGGAGCGGCCGATGGTGAAAAGGAGCTGGAGCAAGCTGTTGGAGGCGGTAAAGTGGGAAGCTCAAAAAGCGAAACCAAAAAGAAGACGCAATTGGAGCAGTCGAAGCCGGGGAAAGGACTCGAGAAGAAAAAGTCGAGGAATGGAAAGCCTGGAAAAGCGAATGCGACGGTAGCGGACTTCGAAGATCCGAGAGGAGCGTACCACAAGCACACGACTCCGAAAGTTTGTCGCAAACTGACACTGAAGCCGGTTGGAGGTCCATCGAGTCTGTCGGAGAGTTTTTTGATCGGGCGCGGCGGAGATTCGACGCCACTCGGACGACCAGGGGTTCCCAAACCCGAGAAGGTGAAAACAACCAAGAAGATGAAGAAAGTGGTGGAAGTTGTCGAGTCGGAAAGCGCAAGTTCCGACGAAGAAGAAGAAGAAGAGTCCGCTGAAGAGGTGGAAAGCTGCGAAGAAGAAGAAGAAGCAAGTTCCAACGAGGAAGAGGAGAGCTCCGCAGAGGAGGAAGAAAGCAGCGAAGAAAGTTCGGAAAGTTCCGAAGAAGAAAGAAGAGAAGAGAAGCCTCGTCGGAAAACCAGAAAAGGCAAGGAAGGGCGGAAGAATCAGCAGCGAGGACCGACGAAGGCGCAGATGTCCGCTCGGCAGTTCCTGTCCAGGAAGTTGCCAACGTTTTCTGGAAGGATGGAAGAATGGCCGATGTTTATCAGCAGCTTCGAGACGTCGACGAAGGCGTGCGGCTTTTCCGACGTGGAGAACTTGGCACGGCTACAGGAGTGCCTGAAAGGAGAGGCCCTGGAGGCGGTGAGGAGCAGACTACTTCTGCCGAAATCCGTCCCGAAGATTATCGAGACACTGCGCATGCTGTACGGCAGACCAGAGCGACTGCTCAACATGCTGCTAGCGAAGGTTCGTAATGCAGCGCCACCGAAAGCGGATCGGCTGGCGAGTTTTATCAGCTTCGGAGTGGTAGTGCAACAGCTTGCCGATCACCTAGAAGTGACCGGACTAACGACGCACTTGGTCAACCCAATGCTGATCCAGGAGCTGACGGAGAAGCTACCGGCTGGCACCCAGCTGGAATGGGTACGGTATCGCAGGAAAAGCAAAGTGGTGACGCTGCGGACTTTATCCAACTTCCTGTCAAGGATCGTGAAGGACGCTAGCGAAGCTGCTACGTATGGAGAAGGGACCCCCCGTTCCGGAGAATCTGGATCGAAGAGAGGATCGACGAGCAGAACGCACGATGGCTACGTGCATTCGCATGACGCGGAAGTGAGTAGGAGTTCGAGACCAGCCAGGAGGGAGAGGAAGCCCTGCCGGATTTATGGCAGAGTGGATCACCGGATCCGGAACTGCGAACAGTTTCGGTTGCTGCAGCTCGGAGAGCGATGGGAAGCGGTACGCAGATGGAAGCTATGCCAACTGTGCCTGAATGAGCACGGTACCGCCGGCTGCAAGCTAAGCTTCCGCTGCAACATCGAAGGCTGCGAGGAGCGTCACAACCCGTTGCTTCATTTCGTCAGGTCAGCCGCAGGACTGAACTGCACCGTTCACGCTGCTCAACCAGAACCCTCGCCAAAGCCAACCGTGATTTTCCGGATGATGCCCGTCACTCTTCACTGCGGCAAATATTCCGTGAACACTATCGCGTTTCTGGATGAAGGATCGTCGTATACGCTGGTCGAAAAGGCACTGGTGAATCGACTAGGAGTTCGAGGCGTAACACAGCCGCTGCGCGTGACTTGGACTGCCGGAGTTTCCAGAACGGAGAAGGATTCACAGTGCGTGAGTCTGTTCATCTCGGCGAGAGGATCCACGCAACGCTTCCAGATCAAGAGCGCTCACACAGTGGAGAGCTTGAAGCTGCCGCAGAACACGGTAGCTATTTCGGAAGTGATAAGAAAGTACGCACATCTCCAAGGCCTACCGATCATCGACGTCCAGCATACCGCTCCGCAAATTCTGATCGGGTTGAAGGACATTCATCTTTACGCGCCGTTGGAGTCGCGAATTGGTCAACCGGAGGAGCCGATAGCAGTGAGGTCGAAGCTAGGTTGGACCGTATACGGACCAACGGGACCTGAAAACATGATCAGCGGAATGGTCGCTCATCACTCGTGCAGCCTGGTGTCTCATCAGGAGCTGCATGATCTCCCGAAGAGCCACTACATGCCGGAGGAGTCTGGCATTTCCACCGCCTTGCTTCCGAAGCCGGAAGAAGACAGAAGAGCGATGGAGATGTTGAAGAAGTCGACGAGGAGCATCAACGATCGTTTCGTGGCAGGTCTGCCTGGAAAGAACGATGACACCGAAGCTACAAACAGCTACCCTATAGCGGTGAAGAAGTCGACGTTGGAAAAGCGACAGAGGAAGAATCCGAAGGTCGATGCCAAAGTCCGCTGCATGATCGCTGACAATCTCGGGGAAGGCTACGTGTACGAACCGACGGCGTCGGAGCAGCTAGCGTTGGACTGTAGCAAGGTGTGGCACGTTCCGCTGAACATCGTCAGCAAACCGAGAGAGGAGAAGAAGAGCAACTGGATCCAGAGGCCCCCAGAAGTAGAAGATATCCACGTTCCCCTTTACTGTTTCCGTAGCCTACAACAGCACGTGTTCGTTGACACAAGCCAGGATGCGTACGGTGCCGTGGTGTACATCCGCATCGAGACAGCCACCGAGCCGTTATGTTCGCTCGTGATGGCGAGGTCGAAGCACACGTCCATATTGCGACTGGAGCTGCAAGCTGCAGTGTTAGACTCGAAGACCGTGCTGTCGTGGATCCACTCCGACCACCGTCGATATAAGCAGATTGAGAAGTTCCGGATCGGCAAGATCCGCAGCATAACGAGGCTTGCAGAAAGGAGATTGGTGCCGTCGAAGTGCAACGTGACCGACGCGTTGACGAAGTGGGAGAAGGTGCATAGCCTGCGTTCAGATGGGCCATGGTTTCGTGGTTTAGGGTTCCAGTAATGTTGGCCGAAGCACAAAAGAGAAAACAGTATCAAGGAAATCCGTGCGCGTTTGCAGCTTCACGAGATTTCAATCACCGAGTCGATGGTGGACCCACTGCAGTTCTGGCGGTAGCGTGTGTCTACCGGCTTGCATCGAATGGTAGAAGGAAGCGAGATGGGGTGAAGATCGAGGTCATGCCAGCAGCTGCGAATGTACGAAGCGTAGTGAGGAAGATTGGGCAAACGAAGCTAGTGCTACTGAAACGGGACGAGTATCGGGAAGAAGATGCGTATATCTGCAGGTCGGTCCAAACCGAATGCTCCGGACACCAGCAGCTGTCGTTCCAGCAGCAACAGTCAACGAAATTGCCGATAACTGTCACGGTCGGCCGTAGGCTGGAGAGGGCAGCACTGACGGTGTTAAACGACGGATGGACGATTACCGACGAAGTGCGGAAGAAGCTAACGTACGTTGGCCTGGCACTAGAAGCGGAGGAAGCGTTGACGCCGAACCGTTTTGATCGCGGCGTTGGTGCGATCGGCAAGGAGCGTGTCGTTCCACCGAAGAGCAAGGTCGAAGCACTGCGGGACCGCTACAGGTGTTCACAAAGCCTAGCGGACAAGACGGGGGCCCGGTGGGTGTCCAAGTATTTTTCAGGTTTTAACCAGCAGACGAAGAGGCTTTTCGATTTGCAGCCACTAGCGTGTGGCGACCTGGTGAACATCTACGATGACGCCGTGTGGAAAAGCTGGGTCAGAGGCATCGTAGCGGACGTCTACCCGAGCGCGGGTTGCAGAATCCTACAGGCCGTGATGAAGGGTAAGTTTAGGAGGCCGGTGACAAGACTGGCTGTGCTCGAGATGCAGGGCGGTATATCCGGTGTAGCCAAGAAGCCCCACCAGAGTTACGGGAGGGGGTGTGTTGGCACAGCTCCGTACCACCCTTCGACAGCGCAACCAGTGCGCAACATGCATAGTCCACACAGGACGAGACAACACCGGCTGATGGACGAACCGTGCGCTGAGCATAGCTGTCAGGTATGTTGGGAGAGTGAGAGAAAAGTAGAGTGCAAGTAAAAACATAAAAATACTTGCGAAGAGGCAAACAAAATTGTTTGTAGTAATTAGAAGGCAAATTAGAGGAAGATTAGTTTCAAGCCAAATTGATGTTTAAAAGTAAAGTGTAGTTCAAATTTCATTTTAAATTGCATATCGAACTGATAGTGGTAGCGGTGATTAGTGGCAGTGTGATTTTCTGAATAATCAAGGTCAGCTAAACTAATCAAATAAGTGAAGTTTATCATTAGCAATGTATAATTTGTAGGATCCAACTAGAACCAACCTCGCGCTTGAAAACCATACCTGGAAGGAGGAATACAAGAGAAAACCATTAAATGTAAGTGATTAGAAGTAAGCTTAAAAAGAAATTATTATTAATTAAATATTTATATTGTATTTTGCTACATTAAATAAAGTTTCAAGCTTTCACACAACAAACAAGTGCTGCTCTGAAAATTAGGTTTGAATAGGGTGGTCCGATTCCGAACAGCATGGTTTTAGAGCCTAAACTCCATTAGACAGTCGCCATGCTGAATTTTGGGCCGCCATCTTGGATTTTGGACGCCATCTTGGATAATCTAGTCGCCATTTTTGGGCTCTAGACATCCTTAGCATGGAATGCAAAACGCTGAGTCGATAAGGAGAGTGTCCAATATACTGCCGTTCCACGCCCGATTGTCCCATGTTGTATGGGAATCCCATATAACATGTGACAACTATGCGGAAAACGGCAGTATAGCTCTGGTCCTCACAAGTTCCTACCTCATGCTTCCACGGGTCAAGCGATGACAAAGACTGCCAGCTAAGAGTAGTTTGCTTAGCTGGTAGTGCAGCCTGGGCACTGTTGTCCTTCTGACTTCAGCTAGATTGAGGTGGTATGATCCGAGCGTCTGTTCACCAAGGAGGTGCGGCTCAAACAACGTCTGTTCTGGCATCCAGCGGCTGAGTAAGAAACGCTGCACCGCGCCCAGCTAGATCCAAGGTGGTAGCCCCATCAGCGTGGTCGTCTCAGTGTTGGTTGGGACGTTAAACAGAACTGGCACGATGGCCCTCCGGCGAGACAGGAGTGTTGGCGTAGGCCCAATAAGCCACCCGTAAAAATCCCCATTGCGAATAACATAGGAGAAAATACGACTCGATACAATCGGCAAAGACCCACGCGACGAAATAAGGACGATTGGAGACTTGGAACATGGAATTACAAGTCACTAGGTTTCGCAGGATGTGACAGGATAATCTACGACGAACTACATCCCCGCAACTTCGACATCGTGGCGTTGCAGGAACTTTGTTGGACTGGACAGAAAGTGTGGAAAAGCGGGCATCGAGCGGCTACCTTCTACCAAAGCTTTGGCACCACCAATGAACTGGGAACAGGATTTATAGTGTTGGGCAAGATGCGACAACGTGTGATCGGGTGGCAGCCGATCAACGCAAGGATGTGCATGTTGAAAGTTAAGGGCCGTTTCTTCAACTACAGCATCATCAACGTCCACTGCCCACACGAAGGGAGACCCGATGACGAGAAAGGAGCGTTCTACGCGCAGTTAGAGCAAACATATGATGGTTGCTCGCCGCGTGACGTGAAAACCGTAGTCGGCGACACGAACGCGCAGGTAGGAAGGGAGGAAATATACCAACCGGTAATCGGGCGAAACAGCCTGAACGCCGTATCGAATGATAACGGCCAGCGATGCGCAAACTTTGAAGCCTCCCGTGGTATGGTAGTCCGAAGCACCTTCTTCCCCCGCAAAGATATCCACAAAGCCACCTGGAGATCACCTGATCATCAAACAGAAACCCAAATCGACCACGTTCTAATCGACGGTAAATTCTTCTCGGATATAACCAATGTCCGCATATACCGCAGTGCGAATATAGATTCGGATCACTACATAGTAGCTGTATGCATGCGGGTAGTGTAGAATTAGCATTTAAGTTAAAATACACATTAAAAAAATGTATGCATGCGCTCAAAACTTTCGACAGTTATCACCACGCGTCGAAGTCGAACAGCAGCTGCGTAACATAGAAGTGGCTCAAGACTACGCGCAGCAGTTAACAGTGGCCCTACCAACGGAAGAGCAGCTTGGTGCAGCTACACTTGAAGATGGCTGGAGGGACATCCGATCCGCCATAGGTAGTACAGGCTACAGCACTAGGCTTCACGACTCCGAATCGCAGAAACGACTGGTACGACGGCGAATGTGAACAGTTGAAAAACGAGAAGAATGCAGCATGGGCGAGAATGCTACAACACCGTACGAGAGCGAATGAGGCATGTTACAGACTGGCGCAGAACAGGCAGAAAGCAGGGAGAAACGAGATCGCGAAGCGATGAAAGAGCTGTACCGCGCTAAGGACACACGAAAGTTCTACGAGAAGCTGAACCTCTCGCGCAGAGGCTTCGTGCAACCAACCGACATGTGCCGAGATAATCACGAGAATATTCTCACGAGCGAGCGCGAGGTGATCGAGAGGTGGCGGCAGCATTACGATGAGCACCTCAATGGCGACGTTGCAAGTACCGAAGGTGGCGTGGTAACACATCTAGGAGTATGTGCACAGGACGAAAGACTTCCGGCCCCTGACCTTCAAGAGATTGAGGAGAAGGTTGGCCGGTTGAAAAACAACAAAGCCGCTGGAGCAGACCAACTACCAAGCGAGCTTCTAAAATACGGTGGAGATGCACTGGTGAGAGCACTACACTGGGTCATTACCATGATTTGGGAGGAGGAAGTATTACCGGAGGAATGGATGGAATGTATCGTGTGTCCCATCTACAAAAAGGGCAACAAGTTGGATTGCGGGAACTACCGCGCGATCACACTACTGAGCGCTGCCGACAAGATACTCTCTCAAATTTTATGCCGCCGTCTATCACCGATTGCAAGAGAGTTCGTGGTGCAATATCAGGCTGGATTTATGGGGGAACGCGCTACAACGGACCAGATGTTCGCCATCCGCCAGGTGTTGCAGAAATGCCGCGAATACAACGTGCCCACACAACACTTGTTCATAGATTTCAAATCGGCGTATGATACAATCGATCGAGAACAGCTATGGCAGATCATGCACGAATACGGATTCCCGGATAAACTGATACGATTGATCAAGGCGACGATGGATCGAGTGATGTGCGTAGTTCGAGTATCAGGGACACTCTCGAGTCCCTTCGAATCTCGCAGAGGGTTACGGCAAGGTGATGGTCTTTCATGCTTGCTGTTCAACATTGCTTTGGAGGGTGTAATAAGGAGAGCGGGGATAAACACGAGTGGAACGATTTTCACGAGGTCCATTCAGCTGCTTGGTTTCGCTGATGATATTGATATTATAGCTCGCAAATTTGAGACGATGGCGGAGACGTACATCCGACTAAAGAGTGAAGCCAGGCGAATCGGATTAGTCATTAATGTGTCGAAGACAAAGTACATGATGCCAAAGGGCTCCAGGGAGAAATCTCCGCGTCCGCCACCCCGAATTTATATCGACGGTGATGAAATCGAGGCGGTTGAAGAATTCGTGTACTTGGGCTCACTGGTGACCACCGACAACGACACCAGCAGAGAAATTCAGAAGCGCATTGTGGCAGGAAATCGTGCTTACTTTGGACTCCTCAGAACTCTACGAACGTATAAAGTTCGCCGTAATACGAAGTTAACTACAGTCGACTCTCCAGGTCTCGATATTGAAGGGACCATCGAGATAGGGAGAGATCGAACTAAAGAATCAATTTGTAATGCACACTAGATTGAAAAAACCTCCGTTACTAGGAAAATCAACAACAAACAGATGTCACTCTGCCTTCCCATAATGTTTTGCACCTAGGAAACGAGGTCTAGTAACCTGTGAAAATGGGCATATCGACATATAGAGAGAAAATCTAGAACAAAAACGATCGAGATCGCATCGAGATAAGGAGATATCGAGATAAGGAGATATCGACATGTAGAGAGGAAAAATGTACGTAGACTGATGGGACCGATCACACCATCGAGATAGGGAGAGATATCGAGTTGTAGAACATCGAGACATGGAGAGTCGACTGTATCTACAAACCGGTCGTCCTCTATGGGCACGAAACGTGGACCCTACGTGCAGAGGACCAACGCGCCCTTGGAGTTTTCGAACGGAAGGTGTTGCGTACCATCTACGGCGGAGTGCAGATGGAAGATGGGTCTTGGAGAAGGTGAATGAACCACGAGCTGCATCAGCTGCTGAGAGAACCACCCATCGTCCATACCGCGAATATCGGGAGGGTCAGGTCACGTCATCAGGATGTCGGATAGCAACCCGACTAAAATGGTTCTCGAGAGTCATCCGACCGGTACAAGACGACGTGGAGCGCAGCGAGCTAGGTGGGTCGACCAAGTGGAGACAAACAGCCATGGACCGAGTGGAATGGAGACGGCTACTATGTATAGAAGAGGCCACCCCGACCTTGGGCTGATCGGTAAGGTAAGTAAGGTGATAGTGCCTTTCTCATCAAATGTATGCTCATAATCTTCACGGCGGCGTAAGTTGAAGTGTCCCTGAATCCTGATAATACTTGATTTAGAAAAGCAACACTCCGCATTACTCCGCTCAAAACCGATTTTATGTATCGATTGCATAAATTTGTTAACTTCCGTAAACCCGGTGGGGCACCTACAACTCGTTCTGGTAGTAACAAGTGTGACATAAGCCTGTGTTCTTGCTAACAGTTCATCAAGTTATAGAAAAAGCCTCAATTTGATGTGTTTCATGTTTCATGCATGTGTCTGGCACACTTGACTTGACCGTTTATTCTAACTGAAAAACTCACACAAATAACAGCATTTCGTTGCAACTGTTCTGATTGAGGGTAAACGGTAATCTGTACCTCGTTTCCTCCGTTTTCCTTCGTTGACTGATACTGCAACAAAATTAAATTTCATAATAATATGAAATTCTACAAATCTGTTCCTTAGAGAATCAACAATTATCTATGTAAATATGAGCCAAATCGAGTGTTACATCCAGCGTGCTGAGCGATGGACTGGAGGTAATCTAGTGTCCCATGTATTTGACTTAAAAATCCTATATACAAAATTCAACTCATTTCTGCCAGCTTAGTCTTTACAAATTGAGCTGAATCTTTCGCAGATTGCACATATGCTTTTGGATGCACAATTATAGGGGGTGCGTCATAAAACTTTTCATCATTTTTGCATTTGGACCAGTCTAATGACCATTCTCAGCGGAAAAACTCGGCTTTGGAACACTACGGTAGTCAAAAATGACATGTGAGCCTATTTTCTTGCTAACCGATCTGCTGGTTATAAAGAAAGCCGCGATTTGTGGTGTCTCAAGCATGGGTTTAGAAAGCCGCGATTTGTGATGTCTCAAGCATGGGTTTAGCTTACTTTCATGCTTGATCACTTCCGGTGGGTCACCTGGAACCGAATCTGGAACACAACCGATAGTTCCAAATATGGTCTGAACCTAATTTCTTGCTTACCGATCATCAGGTGATTGAATAAGCCTCGGTTTGATGTGTCACAAGCATAGGTTTGGTTCATTTTCATGCTAGGCCACTTCCGGCGGGAAAACTGAAACCGGTTCCGGAACACAGCCGGTAGTTTCAAATAGGGTCCGAACCTGATTTCTTGCTAACTGATCATCAGGTTATCGAAAATGCCGCGATTTGATGCGTCACAAGTATACATTTGGCTCACTTACATGCTTAAACACGACCAGCGGGACACCCGGAACCGGCTCCGGAACACAAGCCGCTGATTCAAATATGATCAGAACCTAATTTCTTGCTAACTGCTTTTTCAGGTTATCGAAAAAGCCGCAATTTGATGTATCACAAGCATAGGGTTGGCACATTTTCATGCTTTGCCACTTCCGGCGGGACACCTGGAACCGGTTTCGGAACACAATCGGTAGTTCCAAATATGGTCTGAGTCTATTTTCTTACTAACCGTTCACAAGATTACCGAAAAATACGCGATTTCATGTGTCGCATGCATGGATTTGCTGCGTTTTTATATCTGTCCCCTTTCCGTACCGGTACGGAACACCGAAACGGCTATAACTCTGGAACGGCTTGACCGATCCGAACTAATTTCAATAGGAAACAATGGGACAAAATGTCCCGTCGAATGAATCATAGGTCGTTGAAATCAGTTTATTTTAACTATCTAGAAATTAGGTGAACTTTTGTACACATACGCACACACATACAAACCCACACACACACAGACATCACCTCATCTCAACGAGCTGAGTCCATTGGTATATAAAACTTGACCCCTCCGAGGGTTCTTTCAAATTTTCGTTTTTGGAACGCACATATAGTGTACGGAACGCACCTTGGTGTACGAGAAAGGCAAAAATCCCCTTGTCCGGAGCAGGAATGAATAACTGCCACATAACTGGAGCATACCAAAGTCAGGTATCATACCAAAACAAGGTATTGGTCAGTTATCCAGGTATTGGAAATAGCTTATTTTGGTATTTTGTAGGTATTGATGGAATACCTCAACGAGTTATTGGTTTGATGTTGAGGACTGCTTGAGGTATTATTCAATTATGGAAAAATCGCTATTTGTATGAAAAAATCACCGATTATTATTTAGGTATTGCCATACCTGATGTCATTATTCACGCGTTATGCACAGAATACACACCAGTTATTATTTTAGGTATTTTACCTCTTATGCAGGGCTACCTAATAACTCATTCAAGTTGTAGGTATTCGGTTTTCCATACCTGAGTAAGTAATTCTTCAGCTATTTTCTCCTGCTCGGGTAAAATGGCCATAACTCCGGAATGCATTGACCAATCCGGACTATTTTTAACAGCAAACAATGCGGTTCGTTTCGTGCTAAAATCCCTATAATCGGTCAATGGGAAGTGCTTAAAAGTGAGTGAGCATTTTTAACGCACAGATATACACTGTGGTGCATAATTGATCGGACAAACGCCGATTTTCATACAAAATGGCCAAGTTTGAGATGCTGTAACTATGGTTTGCTTTGATGGATTGAGCTCAATTTTTGACACGGAACTACAAATATGCTGAATTTTGTGTATACAAAGTATAAAATGTTTTCGTTCACAGGTCTGGGCGTGGCAAGGCGTTGAAAATATTGCAAAAGTGATCGGACAGCGGTACCCCTTTGATTTACACGCGTGCCGCTGTCCGATCACTTTTGCAATTTTTTCAACGCTTTGCCACGTTCAGACCTGTGGACGAAAACATTTTATACTTTGTATACACAAAATTCAGCATATTTGTAGTTCCGTGTCAAAAATTGAGCTCAATCCATCAAAGCAAACCATAGTTACAGCATCTCAAACTTGGCCATTTTGTATGAAAATCGGCGTTTGTCCGATCAATTATGCACCACAGTGTACATACACACATACAGACATCATCTCAATTCGTCGAATTGAGTTGATTGGTACATGGACTTGATCCTCCGAGAAAGACAAAAATATCGATGAAGCAATAAAAAATGTAATAAATAAATGATTGAATTTCCTATGAAAAATAAATGCAGGAAAATAAGAGGCGGTCAAATTCTGAATTACACTTATAAGAAACCAAGCCACTTGGGCAGTGGTTTCTATTGCGGGCACTTTTCCGCTATAACTCAGTCAATTCTGAACTAATTGACACAACTTTAGGAGCGCGTCTAGTACAAAACTTCAAGTCAATTGGTTTAAAAATCACTGAGTTATAGCGGACAAGTGCCCAAAATAGAAGCCACTGTCCAAATGGCTCGGTATCATATCTATTGTAATTGTTGGTTTATTTTTTGTATTTTTATTGTTTAATAATCAAATATTTATGGAAAATTTCGACTTATTTATGCATTTTTTTTATTTATTTGTGGAACTACGTTATTTCATAACTCCCTTTTTTCTTTTTTGAAAATCTTGGAATTATTTATGAAGAATAATCACTTTTACATGCCGTTAATATATTAGCCGTTGTTTAATGTGCTTATTAGTGAAGCTATATTTTTGCTTTGAAAAATATGTGGCTACATTCACCGCAGATACTATTCCAGAAACTATAATTTCACACTAATTGTAACTCCTGAACAGTTAAACGCACGCTTTTTCACCGGACAGATTTCTCATCATCCGCATCCTTCCTGGACCGCTCCGACGCAGCCGATTTCCCATGAATGGAATTTAATTTCTTTCCCATTTTAGCTGCTTCATTATGTAAACACTTCCGTCATCATCATCGCCGCCGCCGTCGTCATGGCATCATCAGCTCATTGCCTTCGCAAGTCCTGTCCCATCCAAACCGTCCGACCATCCATCGTGCAAAGATCCCTCTGAAGCCTGGATGAAAGAGAAACACCCGGGAACTATTACCAGTGCGCACACCGAATCCCAGACTGGACTAGACATGGAAGGATAGTGCAAATGCGAAAATAGGATGGCCCTTTCATGTCCGCCTGGATTCCTCCGATGATCCCGAGTATTGCTCTTTTTGTTCGATACTACCGGTTTTTTTTTCGCTCTTCGAGCTGGCTGGTAACGAACATCGACAAAACGACGATGAACCTGGACTTTGGACGGATGGATGGACGATTGGTCGGACGGGCAACGGCGCAGCACCATCAGGACTTGTATGCTGTTGTAGTCAGTTGTTCGATTGAAGTGGATCCGTGTTGGTTGGTCTTTTTTCTTCGGTGTGCTTCTTCGAGTCGTCAAAAGACTTGAACTGACTGGTCCCGGTGTGTTTGGATAGTGCTGCTAAATCTGTACAATTTCTTCGTTTTCCTATTCGGTGTGCGGGACGACACGAAGGGTGACCTCTTCAGTCGGCGGCAGCAGCAGCAGCGGTGGAAACCAGTGAGGCGAGACATGACGCGTGTGCTTTTCTGTTTCGTGGACACGTTGGACACTGAGCTTGCAGGAATATGTATGTTCAAGTGATTATCGTATTCTGAATGGGGCGTACAGCAAATACTACCGAAGAAAGAGAAGGATAGAGGACGGAGAACTTGCTTCCCAAGAGTATTGCTTCCTTTGGCCGGTATTTCCCCCGATCCAGCAGAGGATGTACGAATGCTGCCAATCTTCCCAGTGCCGGGATATTGATGCTGTTCGTTTAACAAGAAATTTTTTTCGGAAGCAAATGCGCTTTTCAAGCTTCTTTTGAAACTCAAAGATGCAGCTAATAGCTTTCGTCTTTTTGAGGTGGTGCTGCTGTGGACTTTTTCCCTCGGAGAAAAACTGATTCACGCTGAGAGATGAATGATTTCAATAAGTTCTCAGAAAACCAAGACAAAACGATTAGTTTTCGGATGAGAAATTAAAATTTCGCTATTCAGGATATGAAAACCACTATTTTTACGACCGGCAACAAACGCTGTGAATGCTGGGTTCCACAGGAAGCATCGCACTGGTTGATTGAATTTCTGTCGACGGCTCACAACAAAGGATCAGTTCCAATAAACACTTCAAGCCATCCGGTTCATCAAACAGAGACACACTCAGACGGGAACTGCATTTTCCAATATCGATTCCGTGAAATGGGGTGACTTTGAAGATTTGAAAACATGTTTGATCCGCATGCAATTTTCAATACAGACATTCGCTTTCAAATTATTGGCTGATATCTTTGGGGTTATTGGCATTTCAGTCTAATTTGGTCAATTAAAAACAACTAGGGTATATGGATCATTCCTTGGCCTAATTTGCAAACTGCCTTGACAATTTTGACCATAACTCATAAATTAATAGCACTAGAAATAATATGTTGACCCTATTACGCACTCTAGGCAATGCATGTTTTACCAATTGGAAGTAAACTAACGTAAATATTCAAGAATTTACTTAACTAAGTTGAAATGATTCAGTGTGATGGTATGCAACGTTGGTCTATGGTACAAAAATTGGCCTATTAGTGGATACAACGTTGGCCTATTGCTTTCCATGCACTAGAACCACTTATTATCTCATTTTTTCAATATTTCTGCTGAGGTATTAGCTCTGTTTGTTCACCAATCATACTTTCAAATTACATTTTCGGAGCCAAATTTTCAAAAAACTACAAATAAATCACTTATACTAAAGTTCTTTCTTTTTTAGTAACGAAAACAATGCAACCCGATTATTGTGTTATATTTTTACAGTCACCGCTCACAAAATCTATTTTTCTGTTCGTTCTTTCTGGTCCTTACGCAAGCAATATTGTTGGCGTCACTTTATCGGTGTTTTTGACGTCACTTTACTGATGGGCCAAGATTTGGGTACATAGTGAAAAAAATGTCCTCAATATTCGGCCCACATGTAATTCGTAAAATAGTTATTATTCGTTAAAAACAAACATACAAATTCAAACTAGCATCTTTGACCGTTGCATCAAATGTTCAGTTATTGAAAAGGCAATTCGAAATATTCCAGAAACATGCCATTTATGATCATGTGTATAGACTACCCACTAAGACGAAGAATCATGGCGTCTACAAAAGCTAAACAAAGTGACATTTTCATACAATTTTAATACTCCAAAGTGCTAAAATTGAAACGAAATGTTACAGATGTTTGGCGCAAAGCTTTTCCGATATCCAGTTCGGCATGTTTGTTTGAGTTTTTGGTTAACGTTAAGATAGGCCGAACGAGGGGACTATGCCAACGAAGCATCCCGATACCCTATATGTTTTCTTAACCCGACGTTTCGGTCCATATTGGACCTCTTTCAATTTAGTTTCAGCTGTAATAGAAATGTTTAGTGGATTATCTCATAAAATGATTCTCAACTGTACTCACTTTTCTCGGTTTTAACCTTCCGAAAATCGAAAATCGATCGAAATGAAAATCAAAATCCGTCCCACTGTTTTACACACTGATTAGTTTCAAAATGATGGTTGACATTTAGTTGTTTTTCTAGATTCGGTCAGGCTAAGGCCGGGGTGGCCTCTGCTGTACATAGTAGCCGCCTCCATTCCACTCGGTCCATGGCTGTTTGTCTCCAGTTCCGCACTCTGCGTAGGGTCCGCAGATCGTCCTCCACTTGGTCGACCCACCTAGCTCGCTGCGCTCCACGTCTTCTAGTACCGGTCGGATGACTCTCGAGAACCATTTTAGTCGGGTTGCTATCCGACATCCTGATGACGTGACCCGCCCACCGTAGCCTCCCAATTTTCGCGGTATGGACGATGGTTCCTGCACTACACATCCACCCCACTGAAATCAGCCGTTTTTTATGTTTCATAATATACGCTTCTTTGTACCCTTGGTACATCTGGTGATTCTTGCGTCTGAGGAACACACCATTTTCTCGTTCCCCACCGAGAATTGCCGTAGTACTTTGTACTCAGCGAATATCGTTTGGGTTTGCAAATTAAGGGACGTATGATGGTTACGAAATCCATAAAAGGCCCTA